>NC_052146.1:66902119-67004231 GCF_902713615.1 Scyliorhinus canicula
CGCTGACTGAGCTACAGGCAATTCGCCTGACTGAGCTAGAGACACACTCACGTGACTGAGCGAGAGACACAGCTCGCCTGACTGAGCGAGGGACCACGCTCTGCTGACTGTAGCGTGAGAAATACTCGCTGACTGAGCGAGAGACATGCTCCCTCACTGAGCGAAGGAGCTGCTCGCCGATTTAGCAAGAGACACACTCGCTGACTGAGCAAGGGACACGCACACTGACTGAGCGAGAGACACACTCGCTGACTGAGCAAGAGACACGCTCGCTAGACTCGAGCCGATGAGGACACGCTCGCTGACTGAGCGAGTGACACGCTCGCTGACTGAGTGAGTGACACGCTCGCTGACTGAGCGAGAGACACCCTCGCTGACTGAGCGAGTGACATGTTCGCTGACTGAGTGAGAGACACGATGGCTGACTGAGCGAGAGACAGGCTCTCTGACTGAGCGAGAGACACAATCGCTGACTGAGCATGAGACACGCTCGCAGACTGAGCGCGAGACACGCTCGCTGACTGAGCGAGAGACACACTCGCTGACTGAGCAAGAGACACGCTCGCAGACTGAGCGAGAGACACGCTCGCTGACTGAGCGAGGGACACGCTCGCTGACTGAGCGAAAGACACCCTCGCTGACTGAGCGAAAGACACCCTCGCTGACTGAGCGAAAGACACCCTCGCTGACTGAGCGACTGACACGCTCGCTGACTGAGCGAGAGACCCGCTTGCTGACTGAGCGAGAGACACGCTCGCTGACTGAGCGAGAGACAGGCTCGCTGACTGAGTGAGAGACACCCTCGCTGACTGAGCGAGAGACATGCTCGCTGACTGAGCGAGAGACACCCTCGCTGACTGAGCGAGAGACACGCTCGCTGACTGAGCGAGAAACACGCTCGCTGACTGAGCGAGAGACAGGCTCGCTGACTGAGTGAGGGACACCCTCGCTGACTGAGCGAGAGACATGCTCGCTGACTGAGCGAGAGACATGCTCGCTGACTGAGCGAGAGACACGCTCGCTGACTGAGTGAGGGACACCCTCGCTGACTAAGCGAGAGACACGCTCACTGACTGAGCGAGAGACACGCTCGCTGACTGAGCGAGAGACATGCTCGCTGACTGAGCGAGAGACAGGCTCGCTGACTGATCGAGAGACATGCTCGCTGACTGAGCGAGAGACACAATCGCTGCCTGAGCAAGAGACACGCTCGATGACTGAGCAAGGGACACGCTCGCCGACTGAGCGAGAGACACACTCGCTGAGTGAGCGAGGAACACGCTCCCCGATTTAGCAAGAGACACGCTCGTTGACTGAGCGAGGGACACACTCGCTGACTGAGCTACCGGCACATTCGCTGACTGAGCTAGAGACACACTCACTGACTGAGCGTGAGACACACTCACTGACTGAGCGAGGGACACGCTCACCGACTGAGAGGGAGACACACTCGCTGACACAGCTACAGGCACATTCACTGACTGAGCTAGAGACACACTCGCTGATTGAGCGAGGGACACACTCGCTGACTGAGCGAGAGAAATACTCGCTGACTGAGCGAGAGACAGGTTCGCCAACTGAATGAGAGACACGCTCGCTGACTGAGCGAGAGACACGCCCCCGCACTGAGCGAGAGAAATACTCGCTGACTGAGCGAGAGACAGGCTCGCCGACTGAACGAGAGACACGCTCGCTGACTGAGCGAGAGACACGCTCGCTGACTGAGCGAGAGACACACTCGCTGACTGAGCGAGAGACACGCTCGCTGACTGAGCGAGCGATACACTTGCTGACTGAGCAAGAGACACACTCACTGACTGAGCGAGGGAGCTGCTCGACGATTTAGCAAGAGACAGGCTCGCTGCCTGAGCGAGAGACATGCTCGCTGACTGACCGAGAGACACGCTCGCTGACTGAGCGAGAGACACGCTCGCTGACTGAGCGAGTGACACGCTCGCTGACTGAGCGAGAGACACGATCGCTGACTGAGCGAGAGACATGCTCGCTGACTGAGCGAGAGACACGCTCGCTGACTGAGCGAGAGACGCGCTCGCTGACTGAGCGAGAGACAGGCTCGCTGACTGAGCGAGAGACACACTCGCTGACTGAGCAAGAGACACGCTCGCAGACTGAGCGAGAGACACGCTCGCTGACTGAGCGAGAGACACGCTCGCTGACTGAGCGAGAGACACGATCGCTGACTGAGCGAGAGACACGCTCGCTGACTGAGCGAGAGACACAATCGCTGACTGAGCGAGAGACACACTCGCTGACTGAGCGAGAGACACGCTCGCTGACTGAGCGAGAGACACAATCGCTGACTGAGCGAGAGACACACTCGCTGACTGAGCGAGAGACACCCTCGCTGACTGAGCGAGGAACACGCTCACCGATTTAGCCAGAGACACGCTCGTTGACTGAGCGAGGGACACACTCGCTGACTGAGCTACCGGCACATTCGCTGACTGAGATAGAGACACACTCACTGACTGAGCGAGGGACACGCTCACCGACTGAGAGAGAGACACACTCGCTGACAGAGCTACAGGCACATTCACTGACTGAGCTAGAGACACACTCGCTGATTGAGCGAGGGACACACTCGCTGACTGGGCGAGAGACACGCTCGCTGGCTGAGCGAGAGACACGCACGCTGACTGTGCGAGAGAAATACTCGCTGACTGAGCGAGAGACAGGCTCGCCAAATGAATGAGAGACACGCTCGCTGACTGAGCGAGAGACACGCTCCCGCATTGAGCGAGAGACACGCTCGCTGACTGAACGAGAGAAATACTCGCTGACTGAGCGAGAGACAGGCTCGCCGACTGAACGAGAGACACGCTCGCTGACTGAGCGAGAGACGCGCTCGCTGACTGAGCGAGAGACACGCTCGCTGACTGCGCGAGCGATACACTTGCTGACTGAGCAAGAGACACACTCACTGACTGAGCAAGAGGCACGCTCGCTGACTGAGCGAGGGAGCTGCTCGACGATTTAGCAAGAGACACGCTTGCTGTCTGAGCGAGAGACACACTCACTGATTGAGCTAGAGACACGCTCACTGACTGAGCGAGAGACACACTCACTGACTTTGGGACACGCTCACTGACTGAGAGAGAGACACAGTCGCTGACAGAGTTACAGGCCCATTCACTGACTGAGCTAGAGACACACTCGCTGATTGAGCGAGGGACACGCTCGCTGACTGGGCGAGAGACACGCTCGCTGGCTGAGCGAGAGACACGCTCGCTGACTGAGCGAGAGAAATACTCGCTGACTGAGCGAGAGACTGGCTCGCCAACTGAACGAGAGACACGCTCGCTGACTGAGCGAGAGACACGCTCCTGCACTGAGCGAGAGAAATACTCGCTGACTGAGCGAGAGACAGACTCGCCGACTGAACGATAGATACGCTCGCTGACTGAGCGAGAGACACGCTCGCTGACTGAGCGAGTGACACGCTCGCTGACTGAGCGAGAGACACGCTCGCTGGCTGAGCGAGAGACACGCTCGCTGGCTGAGCTAGAGAAATACTCGCTGACTGAGCGAGCGACAGGCTCGCCAAGTGAATGAGAGACACGCTCGCTGACTGAGCGAGAGACACGCTCCCGCACTGAGCGAGAGACAGGCTCGCTGACTGAACGAGAGAAATACTCGCTGACTGAGCGAGAGACAGGCTCGCCGACTGAACGAGAGACACGCTCGCTGACTGAGCGAGAGACGCGCTCGCTGACTGAGGGAGAGACACGCTCGCTGACTGAGCGAGCAATACACTTGCTGACTGAGCAAGAGACACACTCACTGACTGAGCAAGAGGCACGCTCGCTGACTGAGCGAGGGAGCTGCTCGACGATTTAGCAAGAGACACGCTTGCTGTCTGAGCGAGAGACACACTCACTGATTGAGCGAGAGACACGCTCACTGACTGAGCGAGAGACACACTCACTGACTTTGGGACACGCTCACTGACTGAGAGAGAGACACAGTCGCTGACAGAGTTACAGGCCCATTCACTGACTGAGCTAGAGACACACTCGCTGATTGAGCGAGGGACACGCTCGCTGGCTGAGCGAGAGACACGCTCGCTGACTGAGCGTGAGAAATACTCGCTGACTGAGCGAGAGACTGGCTCGCCAACTGAACGAGAGACACGCTCGCTGACTGAGCGAGAGACACGCTCCCGCACTGAGCGAGAGAAATACTCGCTGACTGAGCGAGAGACAGACTCGCCGACTGAACGATAGATACGCTCGCTGACTGAGCGAGACACACGCTCGCTGACTGAGCGAGAGACACACTCGCTGACTGAGCTACAGGCACATTCGCTGACTGAGCTAGAGACACACTCACTGACTGAGCGAGAGACACGCTCGCTGACTGAGCGAAGTACACGCTCGCTGACTGAGCGTGAGAAATACTCGCTGACTGAGCGAGAGACACGCTCCCTCACTGAGCGAAGGAGCTGCTCGCCGATTTAGCAAGAGACACGCTCGCTGACTGAGCGAGAGACACGCTCGCTGACTGAGCGAGAGACACACTCGCTGACTGAGCGAGAGACACGCTCGCTGACTGAGCGAGAGACACGCTCGCTGACTGAGCGAGAGACACACTCGCTGACTGAGCGAGAGACAGGCTCGCTGACTGAGCGAGAGACACGCTCGCTGACTGAGCGAGAGACACGCTCGCTGACTGAGCGAGAGACACACTCGCTGACTGAGCGAGGGACACGCTCGCTGACTGAGCGAGAGACACGCTCGCTGACTGAGCGAGGGACACACTCGCTGACTGAGCGAGAGACACGCTCGCTGACTGAGCGAGAGACACTCGCTGACTGAGCGAGAGAGACACGCTCGCGACTGAGCGAGAGACACGCTCGCTGACTGAGCGAGAAGCACGCTTCGCTGACTGAGCGAGAGACACGCTCGCTGACTGAGCGAGAGACACACTCGCTGACTGAGCGAGAGACACCTCGCTGACTGAGCGAGAGACACGCTTGCTGACTGAGCGAGAGACACGCTCGCTGACTGAGCGAGAGACACCCTCGCTGACTGAGCGAGAGACACCCTCGCTGACTGAGCGAGAGACACGCTCGCTGACTGAGCGAGAGACACGCTCGCTGACTGAGCGAGAGACACGCTCGCTGACTGAGCGAGAGACACGCTCGCTGACTGAGCGAGAGACACCCTCGCTGACTGAGCGAGAGACACCCTCGCTGACTGAGCGAGAGACACGCTCGCTGACTGAGCGAGAGACACGCTCACTGACTGAGCGAGGGACAAGCTCGCTGACTGAGCGAGAGACACGCTCGCTGACTGAGCGAGAGACACACTCGCTGACTGAGCTACCGGCACATTCGCTGACTGAGCTAGGGACACACTCACTGACTGAGCGTGAGACACACTCACTGACTGAGCGAGGGACACGCTCACCGACTGAGAGAGAGACACACTCGCTGACAGAGCTTCAGGCACATTCACTGACTGAGCTAGAGACACGCTCGCTGACTGAGCGAGAGACACGCTCCCGCATTGAGCGAGAGACACGCTCGGTGACTGAGCGAGAGACACGCTCGTTGACTGAGCGAGAGACACGCTCGTTGACTGAGCGAGAGACACGCTCCCGCACTGAGCGAGAGACAGGCTCGCTGACTGAACGAGAGAAATACTCGCTGACTGAGCGAGAGATAGGCTCGCCGACTGAACGAGAGACACGCTCGCTGACTGAGCGAGAGACGCGCTCGCTGACTGAGCGAGAGACACGCTCGCTGACTGAGCGAGCGATACACTTGCTGACTGAGCAAGAGACACACTCACTGACTGAGCAAGAGGCACGCTCGCTGACTGAGCGAGGGAGCTGCTCGACGATTTAGCAAGAGACACGCTTGCTGTCTGAGCGAGAGACATACTCGCTGACTGAGCTAGAGACACGCTCACTGACTGAGCGAGAGACCCACTCACTGACTTTGGGACACGCTCACTGACTGAGAGAGAGACACACTCGCTGACAGAGTTACAGGCCCATTCGCTGACTGGGCGAGAGACACGCTCGCTGACTGAGCTGAGAGACACGCTCGCTGACTGAGCGAGGGACACGCTCGCTGACTGAGCAAGAGTCACCCTCGCTGACTGAGCGAGAGACACGCTCGCTGACTGAGCGAGAGACACGCTCGCTGACTGAGCGAGAGACACGCTCGCTGACTGAGCGAGAGACACGCTCGCTGACTGAGCGAGAGAAATACTTGCTGACTGAGCGAGAGACAGGCTCGCCTGACTGAGCGAGAGACACGCTCGCTGACTGAGCGAGAGACACGCTCGCTGACTGAGCGAGAGACACGCTCGCTGACTGAGCGAGAGACACACTCGCTGACTGAGGGACACGCTCGCTGACTGAGCGAGAGACACGCTCGCTGACTGAGCGAGAGAAATACTCGCTGACTGAGCGAGAGACACGCTCGCTAACTGAGCGAGAGACACGCTCCCGCTGACTGAGCGAGAGAAATACTCGCTGACTGAGCGAGAGACAGACTCGCCGACTGAACGATAGACACGCTCGCTGACTGAGCGAGAGTCACGCTCCCGCATTGAGCGAGAGACACGCTCGCTGACTGATCGAGAGACACAATCGCTGACTGAGCAAGAGGCACACTCGCTGACTGAGCGAGGGAGCTGCTCGACGATTTAGCAAGAGACACGCTCGCTGCCTGAGCGAGAGACACGCTCGCTGACTGAGGAAGAGACACGCTTGCTGACTGAGCGAGAGACAATCTCGCTGACAGAGCGAGGAACACGCTCACCGATTTTGCAAGCGACACGCTCGTTGACTGAGCTACAGGCACATTCGCTGACTGAGCTAGGGACACACTCACTGACTGAGCGTGAGACACACTCACTGACTGAGCGAGGGACACGCTCACCGACTGAGAGAGAGACACACTCGCTGACTGAGCTACAGGCACATTCGCTGACTGAGCTAGAGACACACTCACTGACTGAGCGAGAGACACGCTCGCTGACTGAGCGAGGGACACGCTCGCTGACTGAGCGTGAGAAATACTCGCTGACTGAGCGAGTGACATGCTCCCTCACTGAGCGAAGGAGCTGCTCGCCGATTTAGCAAGAGACACGCTCGCTGACTGAGCAAGGGACACGCACACTGACTGAGCGAGAGACACCCTCGCTGACTGAGCAAGAGACACGCTCGCAGACTGAGCGAGAGACATGCTCGCTGACTGAGCGAGAGACACCCTCGCTGACTGAGCGAGTGACATGCTCGCTGACTGAGTGAGAGACACGATCGCTGACTGAGCGAGAGACAGGCTCTCTGACTGAGTGAGACACACAATCGCTGACTGAGCATGAGACACGCTCGCAGACTGAGCGAGAGACACGCTCGCTGAATGAGCGAGAGACACGCTCGCTGACTGAGCGAGGGACACGCTCGCTGACTGAGCGAGAGACACCCTCGCTGACTGAGCGAGAGACACCCTCGCTGACTGAGCGAGAGACACGCTCGCTGACTGAGCGAGAGACCCGCTTGCTGACTGAGCGAGAGACACGCTCGCTGACTGAGCGAGAGACAGGCTCGCTGACTGAGTGAGGGACACCCTCGCTGACTGAGCGAGATTCATGCTCGCTGACTGAGCGAGAGACACCCTCGCTGACTGAGCGAGAGACACGCTCGCTGACTGAGCGAGAGACACGCTCGCTGACTGAGCGAGAGACAGGCTCGCTGACTGAGCGAGAGGCACACTCGCTGACTGAGCGAGAGACACGCTTGCTGACTGAGCGAGAGACACGCTCGCTGACTGAGCGAGAGACATGCTCGCTGACTGAGCGAGAGACAGGCTCGCTGACTGAGCGAGAGACATGCTCGCTGACTGAGCGAGAGACAGGCTCGCTGACTGATCGAGAGACATGCTCGCTGACTGAGCGAGAGACACAATCGCTGACTGAGCGAGAGACACGCTCGATGACTGAGCAAGAGACGCGCTCGCTGACTGAGCGACAGACACACTCGCTGACTGAGCGAGGAACACGCTCCCCGATTTAGCAAGAGACACGCTCGTTGACTGAGCGAGGGACACACTCGCTGACTGAGCTACCGGCACATTCGCTGACTGAGCTAGAGACACACTCACTGACTGAGCGTGAGACACACTCACTGACTGAGCGAGGGACACGCTCACCGACTGAGAGAGAGACACACTCGCTGACAGAGCTACAGGCACATTCACTGACTGAGCGAGAGACACACTCGCTGATTGAGCGAGGGACACACTCGCTGACTGAGCGAGAGAAATACTCGCTGACTGAGCGAGAGACAGGCGAGAAGATCAAAGGATAAGAGTCTTTGCTTGAAATGGTGATTCTATAAAGCACGCTTTCCTCACAGCACACTGCTTGACGAAAGTCTCTGGTTTAGAGCCGTAAATGCTATCCCTTGAAGAGTCATTAATTCCAGGTGGCGGCAGATTAGAAAATTTAGTACTCAAGGTCAGAAATCTTTCCGTAGAGATGCTCTATTTCTTATCAAATTGGGCCTTCAGCTCGAGATTCACTGAGCCAGTCTCTCAGAGACATATTCTCGGAAGGGATAACCTGTGTTGAGACGGACCTGGCTTTACTGGTTTAGAGTATATGTATACATCCTAGGGAGCTAACAGAGTGCCCCTGGTGTTTCCCCACGACCCTGTCTTCACTCTTTCAGTATCTTGTGAATGCAATCAGTCTTTTCTGATTGTCCCATGGATGTTTATCCAAATTTTGAGGATTTTCTGTAGTCAAACTACAAGCAGTATTGTCAATGCTGGGAAAAACACTTGGTTCATTTTTTACCTTAAGTACTCTTCAACCCCTCACATGGCTACCTTCAGGAACAAGTGCAGCTGAGGGTTCAATCCTCTTAGAGATGGTTGACTTTATATTCACCATTCTTTTTGTTACAACTTTTCCCTTCTCATCGGAGCATTTGTAATCACAGCCCTATCCCCATTTGGTAATGTGGACCAAAATAATTTGTACTTCCAGATTTCAATTGTTCTGTTTTATTTTCAGAATCAGAAGATGGCCCGTCATTGGCATCATGAACTTTCTGGTTGTTATTGACAGTTACGGTGGCAGAATGGCCAATGGTTCTCCAGCCACCTTCCTCTTAATTTTGAAAAGGCATTGATTACCGATTGCTTCGCCGCCTTTGCTGTTTGCTTCCTTGACCTTGAAGAGGCACTGTGGACCTTTAAAAGGATGTGGGTTACCCAGCCATTCTCTTGGTATCACGTTGCAGTACTTTCTGCCCTTGTCCTGACTAATTGATGCCAAACTGCAATGTATATCCTCCTTGAAAGCAAGTATTCTTTGAGAAATGTTTCCATCTAAAGTGAATGGCAATGGGCAAAGAGGCTGTGACAAATCACACTGAGAAACGTCCAATTCACTTTCTTCTTCCAGCTTGCTGTCTTCTCTACTAGTTTTGGAAAAATTACTTGTCAATTTGTTCAAGTTTAGTTAGTGATGGATTTATTCAGTAACAGCTGTTTAGCATTACTTCATAATCAGAACTGAAATCGGATTCAGTACTACATAGAACATAGAAAAATACAGCACAGAACAGGCCCTTCGGCCCACGATGTTGTGTTGAACTTTTGTCCTAGATTAAGACCTACTTAATCTACACCCCATCATTCTACCATAATCCATGTACCTATCTAATAGCCACTTGTAGGTCCCTAATGTTTCCGACTCAACTACTTTGCTGACTCTTCAACACTGACATTACTATTAGATTCAGACGCCTCTTTCCTATGGTCACCTTCAGGCTTAGAGTTCTCAGAGACTGGTTCTCTACCATTGTCATTTGATATGCAATCAGTGTCATTCAACATTTCTTTCATTGAGGTTGAGTCACTTACTGCCCAATGAGTTTTCCTAACTCCACATGCCCTACTGTTGACATCTCATATGCTATCTGCAGTACTTCCTGCAGACTCTCTATAATCATGTGTGAAGCTTCAACCTTCACTCCTGCCAAATTATTCCCCAAAAGTAAGTCTATTCCTTCCATTGGGAATTCCCTAGCCATTCTGACAACTACTGGACTAGTCACCAAATCACAATCCAATTGTATTTTATACAATGGAACTTGGATACAATTTCCACCTATCCCATTCACTAATACCTCAGCTTTCTCTGGAGGGAAAATCCAAATCCTTCTCCAGTAAGGGGGTTTGAGTAGCACCTGTATCCTTTAAGATTATTATGTGTTTGGCTACATCAGTTGAGGAAATGGGGCGATCTCCCTCTTAGACCAAAATCTGGTATATCTTGCATACCTCACACCCTGCTCCCACAGCACTGTTTACCTTAGTTCTCCTAAGTCCAGTTAGATCTACAGACTGCCCTGTAGTATTCTCCACTTTTGTTCCCTTTTTGGAATCTTCCTTGTGAACTCCCACTAGTCCCATGGGTTTTTCTTGCAATTGTCAACGTGCTGAACAAATGTGTCCCACGTTGTTACAATGTAACACCTAGGCTTTCAGGTCTCACCTTCGCCCCTTGGGTTCCCTGCCTTCCTTTCCCTCTTCCACCCCCAAACCTTTTCAAAAGTATGGGGGTGACGGAAATTTATGGATTAGCTCATTTTCATCAGCCATAATTGCTGCCTGCCTAGCAGTCTTCACCCTCCGGTCTTCAACATCAGTTCTTACTATGGGAGCAGGGAATTAATAATAATTGCTTATTGTCACAAATAAGCTTCAACAAAGTTACTGTGAAAAGCCCCTAGTCGCCACATTCTGGTGCCAGTTAGGGGAGGCCAGTACGGGAATTGAACCCGCGCTGCTGGTCTTGTTCTGCATTACAAGCCAGCTGTTTAGCCCACTGTGCTAAACCAACCCCTATTAAATTCCTCTAAGAGAATGACCTCTGTCAGGATCTTGTTAATCATTGTTTGTCCCTTGTTTATTCGCTTTATTTTCTTTTGTTTTGGTACCTGGACAATTACTGGGACCTACACCTTTAAGATGGACTTCACCTTTAATTTAAAGAAAAAGGAATCCACCAGAATGTGCTGGCATTTGTGATGACTCATCTTGATGGACTTGGTTGTCGGCCAGTGAGTGGTTTACTTTGCCGGGCTCTGAGATGATAATGTATGCTGATTGGTGCTGACCATTCCAGAGTGTTCTACCAGAGACGGGAAGGCTTCATCTGGTTTTTAGTTTCGGTTTGATCAAGAGGCTGGAAGGCCACAGCCTCTCTCTCTGTCTCAGGGTTCAAAGTAAAGACCTTTCTTTCTCCACTGTCAGATTGAATTGTGAGAACATTCAGTCCAGTAACAGCTGCAGGCAGGGTCAATTTTTTAAAGAACCCTCTTTACAATGTTGAAAGGGGGACTCTGTTTTTCCTGAGTAAAATTAGGGGGAATTCTGGTGGAGTTGAAAACTAATAAGAATTACACTGGCCTGAGGCGGATCTTCTGAGTGAAAGCCCAGGTTAATAAAAATGAAAGTGACTCCCCAGAGGGAATCCCACAGTCTGGGGATTCGGATTGAATGGCTCCAGCCAGAAGATCCTGGTAGGCCATCCAGCTGGTGGTTCTCAATCATTTCGCGCCCTCGAAGGACAGTCAGCTAAAAAAAATAACTTCAACAGTCAAAGCAAAGGCACTCATCTTCCATCTCACATTAATCCTCTTTGATTTTTTTACCTCCCCCTCCCTCTGCGTGTGTATGTTTTGTGTGTGTTTATGTAGAGGGTGGAACGGTAAAGGGGGGTGGGGGGTGAGTAGTAGGTTAGCTGTCCATTATTCTAGTATAATTATTGCATGTCTTATCTCTATTTTTGTTATAAATAAAGAGTTGTTCCATTTACCATTATCATTGAAGCAGTCAGGGGTCAAAGATCTCAAAACCTTACACAAATTACCGGTTAATTCACTTGTGTTGGGATTCGGGGTCTGTGGGGCTGGAACTGACCGCAGGGTGTCACGACATCTCTCTTAGAGCCTTATGGGTAGTTTCAACTCCCAATGCTCATACCCACCTATCAAAATTGTTCTGCTTAAGCCTTTCAAATTCTGCAAAAGTCTGTCCCGGCTGTCCCCTTAAAGATTTACCTCTATGCTTCAGGAACCAATTTATGTGCATCCAGAATAACCTTTATTACCTCATCATAATTCTTAGACACCTGTTCTGACAGGGAAGCATAAACGTCTTGTGCCCGCCCCATCAATTTACTCTGCATGGGTAAGGTCCACTATTCTCCTGACCAATCCATTTGGGTTGCTATGATCTCAAAAGCCCTAAATAAAAGGTTTCTACCTCCTTCTTATCGAACATTGGGAGGGCCTGCATAAATTTAAACATACCACCATTGGGTTCCATTCTAGCATTAAGCGCCGCTCCGCTTTTTTTCTCCATTTCTTTTGATTTTTCCCTACACTCCATCTCCATTTCTCTTTGCTGCATCTCCATTTCTTTTTCCCTTCCTTTTTCCTTATGCCTCAGCTCTATTTATTTCTGCTGCATCTCCATTTGTTTCATTTGTAACTGGATTTTAGCCAATTCCATTGATTGTTGCCCTGATCCAAGCTTTATTTTTTGCATTTTTTTCAAATTTAAATGTTCAGTAATCGCTTCAATTATCTCCAACGTCTTAGCTCTGGACAGTGCCTCTATTTCTAATTCACCGACCAATTTGACTAGCTTGTCCTTTCAAAATTATTTTAAATAATCCAGAAGTAAGTCTTTCACATCAAGCAGCTTCCAGAGCCATCCTGTTATACCCCTACAAACCATGTGCTGGATTCTCCGATTTCCAACGCTAAAATCGCATTCGGCGATTGGCCGGAGAATCCGCTTTTACGGTGAAATCGGGGACGGTGCTGTTTTTCAGATGCTCCACCCCCTCAAAAACGGCATAATTGCTGAGTACGGCTCGTACCGTTGGGAGGGCCTCAGGACATCACCAGAAGATTCTCCCCCGATGCTCCTCATGGGGGGAGCCATTTGGCTGGCCAGGGGCGATTCAGCGGGGCTGGGGGACTGGTGAGGGGTAGTCCAACGGTGGCAAATGGGGTTACAGGGGGACACTATCTGGCAGGATTGGTCCACGCGCAGCGGGCAGCATGTTGTACGGCGCAATCGCTGCAGATCGCCGCCGTGCGCATGCGTGGCCACGGACACAGGAATTCGCCACCTGTATGTGCAGGTAAAGCCGGGTGGCACAGCTCCTAGCCCTCTATCGGGCACAGCATCGGTGCGGGGGTCGCACTGACTTTTTGGTCGTAAGACTAGACACATTCTCCGGACGTAACCTCAAAATTTACACTCTAACCCAAATTTGCATTCTCCCATTCCAATGATCCCGGACAAGCCCCCAAATTATGTTACACAACCTTTGGCATGTGCCCTGTCAATTCCAGCCCCACATGTCCCAGAGTTGAGACAGGGGGCGGAATTCTCTGACCCCCCCAGGGGTGGCGTCAATCCCGCCCCCGCCGTGTTCCGAATTCTCCACCCCCTGAGATTCGGCGGGGGCGGGACTCGTGCCGCGGCGGTCGGCGGGCCCCCCGTGGCAATTCTCCGCCCGCGATGGGCCGAAGTCCCGACGCTGACAGGCCTCTCCCGCCAGCGTGGTTTAAACCACCTACCTGACCGGCGGGATTGGCAGCGCAGGCAGGCTCCGGGATCCTGGGGCGGGGGGGGCCGTGGGGGGATGCTCCCATGGTGGCCTGGCCCGCGATCGGGGCTCACCGATCGGCGGGCGGGCCTGTGCCGTGGGGGCACTCTTTTTCTTCCGCCTTCGCCATGGGGGAGGCGGAAGAGACCCCCTCCCCTGCGCATGCGCCGGTATGACATCAGCAGCCGCTGATGCTCCAGCGCATGTGCGGACTTACGCCGGCCGGCGAAGTCCTTTCGGCCCCGGCTGACGTGCCGCCAAAGGCCGTTCACGCCAGCCAGCGGAGTGAGAACCACACCAGCGCGGGCCTAGCCCCTCAATGTGAGGGCTTGGCCCCTAAAGGTGCGGAGAATTCCGCACCTTTGGGGAGGCCCAACGCCGGAGTGGTTCACGCCACTCCGACACGCCAGGACCCCCCACCCCGCCGGGTAGGGGAGAATCCCGGCCCGGATTTACTCCCATTTGGAAGCAAGTCTTCGAGACAGGATCTACTCCCATTTGGAAGCAAGGGGTCGTATTAGCGAGAGGCAGCATGGTTTTGTGAACAGGAGGTTGTGTCTCACTAATTTGATAGAGTTTTTTGAAGAGGTCACAAAGATGATTGATGCAGGTAGGGCAGTGGATGTTGTCTATATGGACTTCTGAAGGGCCTTTGACAAGGTCCCTCATGGCAGACTGGTACAAAAGGTGAAGTCACACGGGATCAGGGGTGAGCTGGCAAGATGGATACAGAATTGGCTAGGTCATAGAAGGCAGAGAGTAGCAATGGAAGGGTGCTTTTCTAATTGTGACTAGTGGTGTTCCGCAGGGATCAGTGCTGGAATCTTTGCTGTTCGTAGTATATATTAATGATTTGGAGGAAACTGTAACTGGTCTGATTAGTAAGTTTGCAGATGACACAAAGGTTGATGGAATTGCGGATAGCGATGAGGACTGTCAGAGGATACAGCAGGATTTAGATCGTTTGGAGACTTGGGCGGCGAGATGGCAGATGGAGTTTAATCCAGACAAATGTGAGGTGATGCATTTTGGAAGGTCAAATACAGGTAGGGAATATACAGTGAATGGTAGAACCCTCAAGAGTATTGACAGTCAGAGAGATCTAGGTGTACAGGTCCACAGGTCACTGAAAGGGGCGACACAGGTGGAGAAGGTAGTCAAGAAGCCATACGGCATGCCTCCTTCATTGGCCGGGGCATTGAGTATAAGAATTGGCAAGTTATTTTGCAGCTGTATAGAACCTTAGTTAGGCCACACTTGGAGTATAGTGTTCAATTCTGGTCGCCACACTACCAGAAGGATGTGGAGGCTTTAGAGAGGGTGCAGAAGAGATTTACCAGGATGTTGCCTGGTATGGAGGGCATTAGCTATGAGGAGCGATTGAATAAACTCGGTTTGTTCTCACTGGAGCGACAGAGGTTGAGGGGCGACCTGATAGAGGTCAACAAAATTATGAGGGGCATAGACAGAGTGGATAGTCAGAGGCTTTTCCCCAGGGTAGAGGGGTCAATTACTCTGGGGCATAGGTTTAAGGTGCGAGGGGCAAGGTTTAGAGGAGATGTATGAGGCAAGTCTTTTACACGAGGGTGGTGGGTGCCTGGAACTCGCTGCCGGAGGAGGTGGTGGAAGCAGGGACGATAGTGACATTTAAGGGGCATCTTGACAAATACATGAATAGGATGGGAATAGAGGGATACGGACCCAGGAAGTGTAGAAGATTTTAGTTTAGTCGGGCAGCATGGTGGGCACGGGCTTGGAGGGCCGAAGGGCCTGTTCCTGTGCTGTACTTTTCTTTGCTTTTTGTTCTTAGTCACAACACAAGTGAATTAACCAATAATTCTTATAAAAATACCCAAAGGCTTTGGCCCTTAGCTGCCCTGTAATCAGTCTCCAGGTTTGTAAATCCAGGTTAGAGCAGAGCATTAGTAATTGGGGCACTCAATAGTCAGGGGCACAGATAGGAGATTTTGTGGGAGCGAGAGAGACTCACGTTTGGTATGTTGCCTCCAGGTGCAAGGGTAAGTGATGTCTCGGATCGTGTTTTTCGGGTCCTTAAGGGGGAGGGGGAGCAGCCCCAAGTCGTAGTCCACATTGGCACTAACGACATAGGTAGGAAAGGGGACAAGGATGTCAGGCAGGCCTTTAGGGAGCTAGGATGGAAGCTCAGAGTGAGAACAAACAGAGTTGTTATCTCTGGGTTGTTGCCCGTGCCACGTGATAGTGAGATGAGGAATAGGGAGAGAGAGCAATTAAACACGTGGCTACAGGGATGGTGCAGGCGGGAGGGATTCAGATTTCTGGATAACTGGGGCTCTTTCTGGGGAAGGTGGGACCTCTATAGACAGGATGGTCTACATCTGAACCTAAGGGGCACCAATATCCTGGGGGGGAGATTTGTTAGTGCTCTTTGGGGGGGTTTAAACTAATTCAGCAGGGGCATGGGAACCTGGATTGTAGTTTTGGGGTGCGAGAGATTGAGAGTAGAGAGGTCAGGAGCACAGATTTGACTTCGCAGGAGGGCGGCAGTGTTCAGGTAGGTGGTTTGAAGTGTGTCTATTTCAATGCCAGGAGTATACGAAATAAGGTAGGGGAACTGGCAGCATGGGTTGGTACCTGGGACTTTGATGTTGTGGCCATTTCAGAGACATGGATAGAGCAGGGACAGGAATGGTTGTTGCAGGTTCCGGGGTTTAGGTGCTTTAGTAAAGTCAGAGAAGGGGGCAAAAGAGGGGGATGTGTGGCGCTGCTAGTCAAGGACAGTATTACGGTGGCAGAAAGGGTGCAAGATGGGGACTCTTCTTCCGAGGTAGTATGGGCTGAGGTTAGAAACAGGAAAGGAGAGGTCACCCTGCTGGGAGTTTTCTATAGGCCACCTAATAGTTCTAGAGATGTAGAGGAAAGGATGGCGAAGATGATTCTGGAAAAGAGCGAAAGTAACAGGGTAGTTGTTATGGGAGACTTTAACTTTCCTAATATTGACTGGAAAAGATATAGTTCGAGTACATTGGATGGGTCGTTCTTTGTACAATGTGTGCAGGAGGGTTTTCTGACACAATATGTTGACAGGCCAACAAGAGGTGAGGCCACTTTGGATTTGGTTTTGGGTAATGAACCAGGCCAGGTGTTAGATCTGGAGGTAAGTGAACACTTTGGAGACAGTGACCACAATTCGGTGACCTTTACATTAGTGATGGAAAGGGATAAGTATACCCCGCAGGGCAAGAGTTATAGCTGGGGGAAGGGCAATTATGATGCCATTAGACATGACTTAGGATGTGTAGGTTGGAGAAGTAGGCTGCAAGGGTTGGGCACACTGGATATGTGGAGCTTGTTCAAGGAACAGCTATTGCGTGTTCTTGATCAGTACGTACCAGTCAGACAGGGAGGAAAGGGTAGAGCGAGGGAACCGTGGTTCACCAAAGAAGTGGAATCTCTTGTTAAGAGGAAAAAGGAGGCCTATGTGAAGATGAGGCGTGAAGTTTCAGTTGGGGCGCTTGATAGTTACAGGGAAGCGAGGAAGGATCTAAAGAGAGAGCTAAGACGAGCAAGGAGGGGACATGAGAAGTCTTTGGCAGGTAGGATCAAGGAAAACCCAAAAGCTTTCTATAGGTATGTCAGGAATAAAAGAATGACTAGGGTAAGAGTAGGGCCAGTCAAGGACAGTGGTGGGAAGTTGTGTGTGGAGGCTGAGGAGATAAGCGAGATACTAAATGAATACTTTTTGTCAGTATTCACTCAGGAAAAAGATAATATTGTGGAGGAGAATGCTGAGACCCAGGCTATTAGAATAGATGGCATTGAGGTGAGTAGGGAAGAAGTGTTGGCAATTCTGGACAAGGTGAAAATAGATAAGTCCCCGGGGCCTGATGGGATTTATCCTAGGATTCTCTGGGAAGCCAGGGAAGAGATTGCTGAGCCTTTGGCTTTGATTTTTAGGTCATCATTGGCTACAGGAATAGTGCCAGAGGACTGGAGGATAGCAAATGTGGTCCCTTTGTTCAAGAAGGGGAGTAGAGATAACCCCGGTAACTATAGGCCGGTGAGCCTAACATCTGTGGTGGGTAAAGTCTTGGAGAGGATTATAAAAGATACGATTTATAATCATCTAGATAGGAATAATATGATTAGGGATAGTCAGCATGGTTTTGTGAAGGGTAGGTATGCCTCACAAACCTTATCGAGTTCTTTGAGAAGGTGACTGAACAGGTGGACGAGGGTAAAGCAGTTGATGTGGTGTATATGGAT
Organism: Scyliorhinus canicula; assembly: GCF_902713615.1. NCBI lineage: Eukaryota > Metazoa > Chordata > Chondrichthyes > Carcharhiniformes > Scyliorhinidae > Scyliorhinus > Scyliorhinus canicula. Next base: position 66,920,041 of record NC_052146.1, read on the forward strand.
TTCAGTAAAGCGTTTGATAAGGTTCCCCACGGTCGGCTATTGCAGAAAATACGGAGGCTGGGGATTGAGGGTGATTTAGAGATGTGGATCAGAAATTGGCTAGTTGAAAGAAGACAGAGAGTGGTGGTTGATGGGAAATGTTCAGAATGGAGTTCAGTTACGAGTGGCGTACCACGAGGATCTGTTCTGGGGCCGTTGCTGTTTGTCATTTTTATAAATGACCTAGAGGAGGGAGCAGAAGGATGGGTAAGTAAATTTGCAGACGACACTAAAGTCGGTGGATTTGTAAACAGTGCGGAAGGATGTTGCAGGTTACAGAGGGACATAGATAAGCTGCAGAGCTGGGCTGAGAGGTGGCAAATGGAGTTTAATGTGGAAAAATGTGAGGTGATTCACTTTGGAAAGAATAACAGGAATGCGGAATATTTGGCTAATGGTAAAATTCTTGGTAGTGTGGATGAGCAGAGGGATCTCGGTGTCCATGTACATAGATCCCTGAAAGTTACCACCCAGGTTGATAGGGTTGTGAAGAAGGCCTATGGTGTGATGGCCTTTATTGGTAGAGGGATTGAGTTCCGGAGCCATGAGGTCATGTTGCAGTTGTACAAAACTCTAGTACGGCCGCATTTGGAGTATTGCGTACAGTTCTGGTCGCCTCATTATAGGAAGGACGTGGAAGCTTTGGAACGGGTGCAGAGGAGATTTACCAGGATGTTGCCTGGTATGGAGGGAAAATCTTATGAGGAAAGGCTGATGGACTTGAGGTTGTTTTCGTTAGAGAGAAGAAGGTTAAGAGGTGACCTAATAGAGGCATACAAAATGATCAGAGGGTTAGATAGGGTGGACAGCGAGAGCCTTCTCCCGCGGATGGAGGTGGCTATCACGAGGGGACATAGCCTTAAATTGAGGGGTAATAGATATAGGACAGAGGTCAGAGGTGGGTTTTTTACGCAAAGAGTGGTGAGGCCGTGGAATGCCCTACCTGCAACAGTAGTGAACTCGCCAACATTGAGGGCATTTAAAAGTTTATTGGATAAGCATATGGATGATAAGGGCATAGTGTAGGTTAGATGGCATTTAGTTTTTTTCCATGTCGGTGCAACATTGAGGGCCGAAGGGCCTGTACTGCGCTGTATCGTTCTATGTTCTATGTTCTATGTAAATGTAAACGCAATTACTGTTTATTTATAATAAGAATAATGATTAAATATGCAGTAAATACAACTGGATAACAACAAGCTAATATCTATTACCCACTTTAACACACTACGCACACCCGCACGACAGACAAACACAGAGGGGTGGAAAGGGGTGTAACAAGTGTAGCCATCTGGGATGGCCACTTCCAGAACACAAAATGGACGCTCGCAAAGAATATAGGGAACTGTGGACAATGCTAGTAAGCAAGCAGGCACAGAAGCCTGAATGTATATTTGGGAAACAGCTCCCAGACGGAATTGAAACTATAGGTCGATTAGCCCATCTCCAGGAACAAAGGAATGATGCTCAAGTAGCTGATACTATTGCAGACACCCCGGCAACAGAAAGACACAAACAAAGCAAGGCCAATGGCCACCTAGGACACGCCCAGCTATCAGGGGTGCCACCCCTTTAGGGTGGGTGCCACCCCTTTATTGGTCAAGATCGATAACAGTGATTGAGAAGCGGCCCTATTAATTGGGACCAAGTTTAAGGCCCGCCTAAAAGCGAAGCCCCTCCAGGTATAAGAAGGAACCCCCACGAGAGAATCGCTCTCTTGGACTTGGCTCTCAAAGCGGAGAGACCCGTCCACCAGCATCACCAGAAGCCAGTAAGTCCAAGGTCAACGCTCGCTACCAGACGGACGACCTTAGCTGTTCTCCTGTTACACCTTCGAATCCAACAGCCTCAGATCCGAACTACGGCCATTGTTCCTCTGACTGAGTGGGCACCCGAAGTTAAGTATAGGGGTTAGCGTTAGAGATAGTTTAGTTTGTAGTAATTTGTGCATGAGTAGATCCTACTGTGTGTGTAAATAAATAGTATTGACTTTGAACTAACTAACTGGTGTATTGGCTCTTTGATCAGTATTCGGGTTGAACCTTGTGGCGGTATCGAGAGATACCTGGTGACTCTGAAAGTAAACATAATTAGGATTAAGAAAGGCGACCATATTGACTGCTATATTTAAAGCAAGTAAACAGAGCAACATTACTGGCGACTCCGCTGGGACTCGACCTAGAAGTGGCTTCGTCACTCCGAGAGAACCCAAATTTGAATTAGAATCCAATTGGAAAAAAGAAAAACCACAAGCGTGGTACTGATCAAACCACCAAAATTTAGAAGTGTGTTATTTGCGTACTAATAGGGATAGAAGGTAAGCCTGAGAGATTTTGTTTCGTAAAACTGTCGGGAGTTTTGTAGGCCGGAAAATAGCGTAAGCCGTACCCATGTTTACATCACCACTTTATCACCCCTGTTCCAAATTCGGTAGAAACCCCAGAGATAGCGATAGAAATGGCAATGAAGCAATGGAACGCCTTATGAACCCCCAGGAGTTCGAGGTCGCTGCGACCAGTAGAGTAGGACAGTGTCCCGTATGGGAAGAGGAAATTAGAAAATATCTCAAAGGGAAAGGATGGCCCTTTGGAGTGAATTTTGTGCGAATGATGAAACAGGTACCGGAAGTATAGGGCATACTTGGTGGGAGAACCTGTCAGAGAAAAGGAAACCACAATGAGAAATGGGTACTAAAGAGATTGTCCTGCGCTTGGGAACAGTCAATGCAGAGAAAATCAGCTTACGGTAAAGCAGAGGAAGAGCAGGCAGATGCTAACATGCATCCAGTTAGGACACATCAGAACCCCGCATGGGTAAATGAGGGACAAAATGGCCCACAGCAGCCTAAATCCCAAGAATGTTACAATTGTGGACAATTAGGACACTACGCAGGAGAGTGCAATGCGCCCCAGAAACAGTAGTGTAACCAGCAGACAGGCACCCTGAATAAGAATAGGGCAAAGCCAATCCATAGTATTAGCGCCCACTCTGATAACGCAGATATGAACGGCACCGATTGACGGTGTTCGGACTCTCCAACTTGGGTCTGCGACACCCTTTGGGACAAGTCCGGGAGACCGGTAGTGGCAGGCACAGTCCGGGGACACCCTGTAGAATTTCTTTGGGACACAGGAGGGTCCCGCACCACTCTCAATTCCTCCACAATGTTTCAGCGAGATACATGGGCCACCACAGACACCATTAATCGCAGTGGTTTTACTGGCTCCCACAATCTATCATTCGACCCCGTAAACAAATGTGTGTGGAGAATGGCAAAGGCAGCACGAGCCCCCGCCACGCTCACAGTTGGAGACTACGCACACAGGATTAGCGCAGAAGGAGACCTCTGGTTCAACCCCCGAGCCATAAGTCAGGATAGAGAAGTTAGGGAAGTTTTGCAACGACACAAAGCAGCTTTTGCCCAGCACAAGCACAACTGTGGCAAGATCGCTGGCTTAGTGAACATTACAGGTCCCGACCCCAAACCCCAAAAGCAGTACGGTTTTCCCCAAGAAGCAGAGGGAGAAATCTCAAAGGTTATTCAGAGTCTGCTTGACCAAGGCGTACTCCGTTCAGTAGCCTCAACAAACAATGCACCGATTTGGCCCGTCAGGAATGATGAGATGGCTCCCAATTCGCCCCAAGCAGATTTGGCACAACTACTCCAGTCACCAGTGTGGCAATCGGGAGACGATGATGACTTAGAGTCTGACTCCCACCAAACGAGCCCCTTTGCGACTCTGTTTGTTATAGAGCAATGAGGTGTCCAGATGATGGTAAAACGGAACTGAGGGAGATTTGCGGTGTCCTTTCTGATGGAACCTGCACGATTGCTTTTATGTTTGTCTGTTACGTTAAATGTTTGTTATTGTGAATGTTGAATGTTGTTTGTCCACTTAAAGTTTTTCATGGTCCCACGCCACCACTCTTTTAACGCTCACTGACAGTTAATGGAACTAGTTTGTCTGCAGACAACTGATCATAGCTACTCTCCTGATTTGAAGGTAGCCACAAAAAGCAACACCCACGATGATCACAAATTCTTACCGTTCTTGTCCAGTCGCTCAGGCAGTGGAGTAATGGTACTGGTCTCCGCCCTGCCTGAGGACCTCCATCTGGTCAGCTACGCTCGGGTAGTGCACATACGGCACTGGTCACCATCCTACCCGGGGATTCCACCCATTCTTACCCGCCGCAGCCCATATGCACCCCATTCGGAACTTTTGGTTCAAAACTCTTTTGTTTGTTTTACGGTGACCCTTAGGTTGCTTTCCATATGCTATTTACATCCTCAAACACTGGGATGGTACACTCACCACATCAATCGCACAGGCTGCGAGACTGCTCGCGCTATGACAGCATTTTCTTCTCAGATGTCTTGTCCCAAATATTTAGTTTTTTAAAAAATGAGGGAGTCACATGGTGACCAATTAAAATGGGTAATTGATAATAAAAGGACAGACAGACAGACATATTATCTTAAGTAAGATAATAACAGATATTCTGCTTGTGTCCACAGAAATCCAGAACCACAGAAGCCTTAGGAAGATCACGAAAAAAAAAAGAGAACATGAAGACGGACGTCATGATCAACATTTGGATCTTCTTGGGATCCCTACAGTTGCGCGCGGACCCACCTGACTCCTACCCCACAGGCTATGAATGTTTCCCATCCCTGCCACACACTGTACCCAGAGACAGCAACTGATACACCAACCCGGTGTGACAAGTTCATCATCTGGTATTCCCTGTCCTACGTTATAGAAGCACTACTAGCTATTGCGATACTCTGCAGTCATTCAGACACTGAGACTTAGGAAATGGCAGAGGAAAGCCTCGCACACCCCAGTATATACCTACAGACCCCCTATTTTCAGACTTCAGCAAATCCCCCACTCTCTTTAAGTGAATTAAAGTGCATCAACTTTATTTTGTTTGTCTGTTCTAATAACAAAAAGATGTAAAACTTTGCGCTTGACTGCCAAACCACAGAGACGTATATTGCTGCTATTGTATAGTTTTATACTGTTGTTAATTCTTTTGATTGATTAAGGATAGTCTAGATAAGAATAGTTAGAGGTTCCCATGTTTTATTTCGTAATGCATGCCTGAATGTCATAGCGCCCGTAGAATTTCATAATGATGTGTGCATATGAAACAATTCAGGTAAAATTCCCATCCATAGGACAGAGTAGAGTACAGCCTGTCCTTGATTGCGGGTGCTCGACTTAGGCGGAGAACAAAGAAGACTCAGTAATATGACCCTTCACGCTTCGTGTTGAGGATCACAAGGAGGGAGTTTAGCCATCTGGGTTGACTTCAAGCTTTGGCCGTCTCAAGAGAACGACACCAGACTTGCTGGAGAGAGAGAGAGAGTCAACCCTTACAGTGACTTTACATAGAGAATTAGAGAGAGATTGTTAGACCCCTCAATCCAGGCTGCAGAATCCAAAGTGAAACCAAACTGGAACCTCGTGACTCCAGTGGGACCAGATTCAATCACCACCTGCTATTGGGCAGCGCACAGCCTTTCGGGCCCAGTCATTGGCCACCAGCCAAATCAATCAAATTGAGTCTTCACTGACATTGGCCAGTCTGCAATCAGTCTAAAACAGCACAGCCTTCTGTTTGAATTAAGGGCACAGGCCGCTGTTTCCTTTTGCTTGAATTAAAGATACAGGCTGCCTTAAAGACACATGTCCATAAATCGCCCATGGATCAAAAATGTTACAGCAAAAGTAAAAGAAAGGGGAAATGAGGGAATAAACAAGAAGGGCCCTTACAACAGACACACTCGCTGAGTGAGCTAGAGACAGACACACTCACTGAGCTGGAGACGCACTCACTGAGCTGGAGACATCTGACTGAATTAGAAACACACACACTGAGCTAGAAACACAGGCTGAAATTCAGCAGTCCCAAGTTAAAGTCCACAGTTGGGCGCCTGTTGCAGCGCTGAGCAATATCCTGCTATCCAACGGCGCTTAACCATTTTTTGTCCTTGGAGGGTTTCTCCCCGCCGATGCTGCACTTAGAGAAATTTCAGCTCGCCAACAGGAAAGGCGCCTCAAAGTACGGGGCATCATTTTATCCAGAGGCCCTGATCTTCCCCAGCCCTTTCCACCCTGCCCACACCATGTTTTTGACTCCCTCCTCACCTCCCTCCTTGGGGCAGCCCCCTCGACCCCCACCCCCCCCCTTACCATCCTTCACTTGGCATGGCCCGCTTGAGCCTAACCCCTGGCAGTGCCAACCTGGCACCTGGGCACTGTGGGACTGCCAGCCCGGCACCTTGGTAGTACAAGCCTGGCACTGTCAGAGTGCCCGGAGAACACCAACCCTGTCCCCGATCACCCCCCCCAAGTGTCTTCACTGGTCCGCGTTTGTATGGACAGTACTAAATGTTGTGCTGGCGAGGTCTCCCAGGGTCGAGGAATCACCCGGGGCCGGCGTAAATCCCGCCCCCGCCATGGCCGGAATTCTCCGCAACCTGGGAATCGGCAGGGGTGGGAATTGCGCCCCGCCAGTCGGCGGCCCCCCGCGTGGTCGGCGGGCCCCCCGCGGCGAGTCTCCGGCCCGCGATGGGCCGAAGCCCCGCCGCTGTCAGGCCTCTCCCACCGACATGGTTTAAATCACCTCTGTGCTGGCGGGAGCAGGTGGCACGAGCGGCCCCCGGGGTCCTGGGGGGGGCGAGGGGCGATCGGACCCCGGGGGGTGCCCCTACGGTGGCCTGGCCCGCGATCGGGGCCCACCGATCGGCGGGCGGGCCTGTGCCGTGTGGGCACTCTTTTTCTTCTGTCGCCGCCATGGCCTCCACCATGGCGGAGGCGGAAGAGACCCCCTCCACCGCGCATGCGCCGGTGGTGACGCCAGCGGCCACTGACGCTCCGGCGCATGCGCGGACTCACGCCGACCGCGAAGGCCTTTCGGCCAGCCCCGACGCCGATCGGCATGGCGCCAAAGGCCGTTCGCACCGGCAGGCAGAGCAGGAGCCACTCCGGCGCGGGCCTAGCCCCGTAAGGTGCGGAGAATTCCGCACCTTTGGGGAGGCCAGACGCTGGAGTGGTTGGCGCCACTCAGCTACGCTGGGACCACCCGCCCCGCCGGGTAGGGGAGAATACCGCTCCAGATCTGTCGCAGAGAGGGCGAGATCCAAATCACACCAGGCGGAGTGGGTCACATGGCTCACACGAGATTTTGCGCCTGGCACAGAGCATGATTTGGGGCTCAGGCGCGATTCACCGGCATGCATATCTGTGCCGGGTGCAATGGGTATGCTGAATCGCACCCACACTCAGGGCTAGAAGCGCACTCACTGAGCAAGTATTAAGCGCACAGTCCCAAATAAAACAATCTTATAAAACTCATCATTGTAATGACTACAAGTTCTGTATTTCTTCCAAGTCTTACCCTAAGCACACTATAACATGCCAACTGAATGGAGTAGTCTGGCTGTCATTATCAGCTTTACAGCTGGTGCTTGTACCCAAACACACTTCCACACAGCTATTGTAATTCATACTTAAATCTCTATGATTCTGAGTAACGTGGCCAATTATATCACAACAATAGATTCATTGGAGTAGTTAAAGTGAAATTGATCTCACCTAGTTGGCAATAAACTGCAGAGGCATCATTCTTTGTGTTTAAAATACAAACAAACCCATCTCTAGGCTGACACTCCAGTGCAGTACCAAGGGAGTGCCATAGTGTGGGAGCTGCCAGCTTTCCGATAGAATGTTGAACCCGGGTAGTAGGAGGTCTCCGGGCAAAATTTGAAGACAAGCACGTGAATTCCCCGCAATGTTCTGGCTAATATTTGACCCTCAGCGGAAGTAAGTAAAGCATGTTAGCTTGCTTTTATCACACTGTTATAGAATTTACAGTGCAGAAGGAGGCCATTCGGCCCATTGAGTCTGCACTGGCTCTTGGAAAGAGCACCCTACCCAAGGTCAACACCTCCACCCTATCCCCATAACCCAGTAACCCCACCCAACACTAAGGGCGACTTTGGACACTAAGGGCAATTTATCATGGCCAATCTACCTAACCTGCACATCTTTGGACTGTGGGAGGAAACCGGAGCACCCGGAGTAAACCCACGCACACACAGGGAGGATGTGCAGACTCCGCACAGACAGTGACCCAAGCCAGAATCGAACCTGGGACCTTGGAGCTGTGAAGCAATTATGCTATCCACAATGCTACCGTGCTGCCTTTGTTTGTGCCTTGCTGTGTGCAAATTGGCTACCACATTGCTTCCATTTCAACCACCACTGTATTTTAGCTAGTATTTAATCTGGCACACCAAGGTTGTAAGAGGTGGAATATGAAAATGCTAAATCTTTCTTTCACTTAAAAAGGTCTCAATTACAGGTTATTCCTGTTAACCTCTTTTCTATCAGCCTTCATTTCTGTTTGTTTCGTGTTATGAATTGGCATTTCAAAATTGGCAAATTAACCAGATATGGAAAAGACACAAGGATTGAATAGCAGCACCAAAAATGCTGTAATGGTCCCTTTAAGTATCTTCACACCTATACTGTTTCTTTAACCTTTGGGGAATAATAGGTTGGGGGGGGGGGGGGTTACTGTTGGAAGGATTTCCAAGCTGATACCAGCCCGTTGAACCATGCTGAACACTCTCTCTTTCCATGGCCAACAGGTCCTGGCATTGGACTTGAACCAGGAGCATCTGCTCCAGAGGTAGGGTCACTACCACTGTGCCATAAGGACTACCATGTAATGGCCCTGAATGCAGGACATGTGACATATGAAAATTATTTACAAACCACAGCAATCCAACAATGCAGTGACAGGACTGCTCCATAAAATAAGTTAATACATGCGGCACGCTGGCTCAGTGGTTAGCACTGCAGCCTCACAGTGCCAGGACCCGCGTTCAATTCTGGCCTAGGCGACCGTCTGTGTGGTGTTTGAACTTTCTCCCCTGGTCTACGTGGCTTTCCTCCGGGTGTTCCAGTTTCCTCCTACAGTCCAAAGGTATACAGGTTAGATGGACTGGCCATGCTAAATTGCCCCATCATTTCCAAAGGTTAATTGGGGTTGCAGGATTATGGGGATAGGGTGGGGTGTGAGGCTGGATGCGGTGCTCTTTCAGGGGGGTGGGTGCAGACTCGATGGGCTGAATGGCCTCCTTCTGCACTGTGGGGATTCTATGAAATGAAATAGGATTCTGCACTGGCAGAATTCTCCGTTGCGCTGGCTGCCCACCCACGCCTGCGGATTTCCCGGCGGCATGGGGTGGCCACATAGGAAATCCCATTGAAAGGTGGTGGGTGTTATGCTCTGTGTTGTGGCTGTGGTAAAGATGCACACAGAACATCTGGGGCGCGATTCTCCGCACGCACAACGGGGCGGAGAATAGCGGGCGGCGCAAATTGTTACAGCGACGCTGGTCCGACGCCCTCCCGCTATTCTCCCCCCCCCCCCCCCCCCCCCACGCCCGCCCCCCGACACGAATCGCTGCTCGCCATTTTTTTACGGCGAGCAGCGATTCTCCCCTGGCCGATGGGCCGATTTCCAAGGCCTTTACGGCCGTTTTCACAAATTTGAATACACCTGCTATACAAGTTCGTGAAAACGGCGCCAAAGTGCCGTTCTGCACAACCATGCCACCGATTGGCACGGCTGCACCACGGCCGTGCCAAGGGTGGCATGGGCCTGCGATCGGTGGGCACCGAATGCGGGCAGCGGGTACTTACCCCGCGCACTCTTTGTTACTCCGCCGCCCCGCTGGATCAGTCCGCGGGGCAGCTGAGGGGCATTACGGACGGCGCATGCGCGGGTCTGGCGCATATGCGCGGATGATGTCATCCGCGCATGCGCGGGTTGGAGTCGTCCAATCCGCGCATGCGCGGCTGACGTCATCATATGCGTCAGCCGTCGCTATCATTGGCCCGCGGGCTTAGCGAAATTCGTTAAGCCCGCGATGCCGTAGTTCACGGGCCGCGATGCTAGCCCCGACCGGGGAGCAGAATCGGGTTCCGGGAGGGGCCGCGGAAGCTGCCGTGAAACATGGCCGTCTTCATGGCAGCCTTCACGACTCTCCGCCTTTGCGGAGAATCGCACCCCTAGTTCTTTGACTAGTAAGATAGTTTATTAACAAAGTGAGCATGTGGAAAGATAACTAACAAACGATAATATAAACGGTAATGAATAAGGGATTTCTCCTGGAGCTACTTCTAATGCGATTGTCCTCTGGTACGACTTGCTACCAACTGCCGATCTCTGGAGTCACATGATGGATCTCTATCACTACCTGCTGGTCAGAGGTCATATGGATAACTATATACATTGATAGCTATATACACTACTGTGCATATGCATATCACCACATCCCCCTTCCTTTGGAAGTGTTAACATTTACAAATGTAACTATGCTTCACCAAACATGATATGCATAACAATTTCAAACATGTAACATATACAAATATAACTATACGCCACCAAACATTATATGCATAACAATTTCAAACATGTAACTGTACATAGTTCACTACAACTTCAGTCTCTCAGGTTTATTACATAATGTGGTTAATCTCCTGAGCAATAACTGAGTAGGTGATCATGATCCACCTTCATTTATTGTTGGTGTTCCTGCAGATGCCTCTCTGATTGCTGGCTCTTATTGGATCGTAATGGACGATAGGGCCATTCATCCTCTTGTATCCTCCTTTTCTGAAGAAGCAGTTTCCGCTCCATTCCTCGATCCACGGGCTGAATCGTAATGGAAGATAGGGCCATTCATAGCTGCCTATTCATCAGCAGTTGCCCTGGTGACAGCCCACTGACAAGTGGTGCAGAATGATAGCTCAGAAGTGCCAGCTACATAGCTACCTGGCTGTCAATGGCTTTTTTCAGCAGCTGTTTAACAATGTGTACGCCCTTTTCTGCCTTCCCGTTTGACTGAGGATATAAAGGACTTGAAGTAATGTGCTTAAAGTCATAATGACGGGCGAACTCAGTCCACTCATAGTTTTTGAAGCAGGGACCATGGTCAATCATAACAGTGTTTGGCATCCCATGCCAGGCAAAAGTCTCTTTAACATATTGGATAACACACCAAGCAGTCGAGTTCGCTCGCTGTGCCACCTCCGCAGGGTCAATGAACATTACATCTGGCGCTGTAGTCAAGGAGATTTGCAACACTTGCCATTCCTGCTCATGTCTGGGGGACCATTGAAACACTGTGTCCTTTTTAATCACATCTCGGAGGTGAGAGGTTTTAGATGCCAGATTGGGAATGAATTTGCCAATAAATTTGATCATCCCTAACATCTGTTGGATGCCTTTTTTATTAGTGGGACGTGGCATCGTCAAAATAGCCTTCATCTTCTCTTGATCTTCTCTTGATCCGGCTGCACACCTTGTGCAGAGAGCCTATCCACCAAGAAGGTGGTTTAGTTTTCAGCCTTTTTAAAGCTGACAAAGTGATGAGGTTGGCCCTCATTCCCATGTCGAGCTTGCTTTTAATTAGTGTGCTATTAGCCATCGACAGAATCATCAATCTATCTTCTATGGGATTCGCATCCTCATCACTACGGCTGCAAATTGTGAGGAAGAATTTGCCGTTTTACCTATTCAGACTGTTCGTGTCCTCAGTCGAAATTATATCAGCAGCAGCCAGGTCTTGAGTAATGAGATGCATATCTCATTAATTCAGTTAACTGGTCCTGTTTGGTCCACTGTTGTACATGAAAAACATTGCCCAGCAAAGTGATTTGTTCTTGGAACACATCTTCTCAAATGCAGGACATTGTCGCAGCAAATGTCGATAACACATCGCTGGCACAAAATGGCAGATCCGGTCGGCTGCTTTAAAATGGCCACCCGCACTGAGACCACTTTTCTTCTTTGATTGCGTCGCTATGCTTATGGCACTGCCGTCTTTTGCCACATTGGCGCCAAAATGTTTCAGATTGAGCGCGCTAATCTGCCATGCAGCTAGCTCGCTTGCATGACAAATATTGATAGCGGTTTCTTGCTGAAGCTCTTCTCCCCTTAATAGCCTCTCTCATACATTATCATTCAATATCTGGAACACTATCTGATCGCGGATCATCGACAACTTTAAAGTACTAAAATTGCATGACTGCGCCTTCAACTGCAGGTCGGTTCAAAAACTATCGAAAGATTTGCCCGCCTTCTGAGTATGCGTACAAAAGATATAATGCTCGAACCTTTCATTTTTTTTCAGGGACCAATGTCGATCAAAGTATTTTATTACTGCATTGAAGGTTTTGCTTTCAGCTTTGTTGGCGAACATAAAGGTATTGTAAATTGTTTACCCGAACAGACACCGTAGTGTGGCGACTAGGGGGTTTTCACAGTAACTTCATTGCAGTGTTAATGTAAGCATACTTGTGACACTACTAAAGATTATTATTATTAGGAAAACCCGGCTGGCAGACCGGAGAATCCCAGCCATTATTCTCCTTATTTAATAAAAAGATCTTGACAGGAAATATACCTTCCTGTATGTGAAGATCCAGCCTCACCCAGAAAGTTCTCCTGAGGAAAATGGAAACATTTCTCAAAAGCATTTTAGCAGCTGGTTTGTTACCTCCAACTTCTTTGGGGACGAATACTGGGGCATAGGACGGAGAGTAGGTTATTTAGCTCATCAGAGAGTTGATGATCTGTGACTGAACTCCATGTATCCCCAATACAGTTAATTGAATTTAATTATATGCACATGGTGGATATTAAGTGGGGTCTCACTTGAACAGCCAAAGGGACATTTAGAGAATTTGCACATGGTTGAGTCAGAACGATATGCCTGCAATATTTCACGCTGTAAATGAATGTGAGACTGAATAAAGATTGCCTCCATTACCATCCTTCACAAGTGACTTTCCAGAGTTCAACAAATAGCTTCAGTTAACGAAACTCTGTCAATCTCAAATTTAAAATAGACCAAACAGCAATTACCATTTATGGAAGAGCGTTCCAAGCTTCTACTAACCTTATTCACAGGTTTTGTAATTTCACTTCTGAAAAGCTTGGCTCCACCTAGAACTGGACACCTGGGGCCTATTTGTTCCATTTTGTGTCTTGAAAACTTTGATCAAATCATCTTTTAACCTGTTAAGTGCTAAGGAATATTACCAAAGTTTGACCTCATAGTTTAACTCTTACAGTCTCGGTACCATTCTGGGAAATATATGCTCTACTCTCTACAAGGTTAATATGTCCATCCTCTGGTGTGGTGCCCACAGCTGAACACACTAGCCTAAGTGTGGTCCATTAAGATTTTGTATAACTGTAGAATAACATCTACCTCCTTGTATTCTAATCTCACAGGAATAAAGGCTGCATCCCATTCACCTCTTATTTTCTATATCTGCCCATGACATTTTATGTACAAGCTCCTTTGATTCCCACAGTTTCTAGCTGTTAGCCATTTAGAAAGTACTCTCGCTGATCAACCTTTTTAAGGTTAAAGGTGGATGACCTCACTCTTGTCCATATTGCAATCCATTTGCCACAGTTTTGCCCATTCACTTAATCTATCGATATCTCTCCATTCACTTAATCTATCTATATCTCTCCATTCACTTAATCTATCAATATCCCTGTCATTTTGTGCTTCCATCTGTGTTGCTTACAATGCCACCTATCTTTGTGTCATCTGCAAACTTGGATATGTGTCCTCGATCCCACCGTCTAACATGTTAATAAAAACTGGGAATCGATGAGGCCCCAATAGTCACATCTGTCAAGCTTTGAAGGTATCTCTGTGATAAGAACTAGAAGGCAAGTCTCGACTTGTTCAACTACAATTTTATTATGTTTTACAATCACTTCTCCTCCAACTCCACAGTACCATTTGTATTCCCTTATATACATATATGTATATAATGCAGTCTATCGAACAACAGGTGTGGTCTATTAAACTATTAAAGCTCCAATTCTATCTTAAGCATCGGGGAACATTAACTTTTTCCTAACAACATCCTGCCAATTAGAGTAACTGCCCATTATCCTAGTCTCTGGCTACTGCCATTCACACAATTTCCTAACTGTGTAAATAATTTGTCTACAATTTCATGAGCTTCAACAGTCTTTTATGAAAGACTTTATTGAATACCTCTGGGCATCCAGATAGATAACTTGCATAGATGTTCCCATTACTTTAGTTACCTCTTCAAAAAAATCCAATCAATTCATCAGGTATGCCCCACTCTTTACAAATCTCTGACCTCTGATCAGTCACTCTCTCTTTAATTATAGACTCCAGTAAGTTCCAGATCACACAACTAGACTATGGCACCCTGCATTCCCTATGTTACCTTTCTGAAATAAAACAGGGACACTCCAATCTAAAATGAGAGTTTCTGAATGAAGAGGCCTTTTGGAAGATTATAATTAAGACAGTTACAATGTTCTTGCATCTACCTCCTTAAAATCTAAGGATGCAAAATGCAGCCTGATCTTTGAGAATTTTCATCCTTTAGGCCATTATTTTCTTCATTACTTATTTTTTAATGTTAATTTTAGTCACCGTTCATGATTCAGAAATAATTTCCTTGGGATATTCAGAGTGTTATCCTCTTCTCTGAACATTATGTATTTATGTCTATCATTTTGCATTTTCAATCCCAATATAATTCCTATCAGTTTCTCAAGGGGTCCACATTGCTCATGACCACCTTCTTTTTCTGAATGTCACTTCTTTTGTTCTTTTTATATCTCCCATTTGCTCGGATTCATTCTTTTAGTTATATGATATCCCTTACCTCTTTTGTCATTCATGGTATGTATGACAAACCAAGACCTTGTCCCTTAACAGTACAAATTAATTTATCTGCAAAATTCTTTTTTAAACGCCCATTCTCGGGAGGAGCCGTGTGTAGAGCAGAAATAGTAGCGTAGCTGTGTCGGGCTGAATGGCCCCTTTCTGTAGATCCTGTGTAAGGTTTGCGGGGAACCAACAGTGGGGGAGATAAAAGATGGGGTCCACTAACCCTTCAGTTCTCCTTTCAACTGGCCCAAACCATTCCAAAACACTCCAGTCGTGTCTTTCAAATGATCCCATTGAGTCACAAAGGAGAAGAGTTCCCCGGTTGCTTGAAGATTGCTTTAAATTCCATTGCTGCTGATAAGTATTGAGTTATGTGGAAACAGAGGCAGCCATTGTATTCTTCTTAGTGTCACTGGAATGTTAGCAGAGAGTAAGAGAGAATAAATATTTGCTTTTAATGTAATTCCAGCCCATTTACAGCAGCATGGCACTGGTATAATACTCTGACAAACAAAGCCCTTTGATGTATCCTGTGTAGATTCCAGTAACAAAAAAACACTCGATTGGAGATTGAAGTCACCATGTCAACGTCCTCACTCAACACCTGGATAATCAGATTTCGAGAGTCGGAGGCCTGAAGGGTGTAAACACAACAGACATTGGACCAGGAGTCAAAGATATGATTAAAGCGCCTCCGCAACCAAGTTCAGTAAAGACACTATCGAAATATAATTGCTAGGGCCGCACAGTGGTTAGCACTGCTGCCTTATGGCACCGAGGTCCCAGGTTTGATCCAGGCCCTGGGTCACTGTCCGTGTGGATTTTGCACATTCTCCCCGTTTTTGCATGGGTTTCGCCCCCACAACCCAAAAGATGTGCAGGGTAGGTGGATTGGCCAGGCTAAATTACCCCTTAATTGGAAAAATAATTGGGTTCTCTGAATTAAAAAAAAAAAGAAATATAATTTCTGTCTTTGCAAAAGGTTGATACAAGCACATTGGATGAAATTCTGGGGAAACACATCAGAGAGCACAGGTTTGTACCTCCACCCTCTGCTGCTCATCGAATGTGCCAGTTCACCAATCTCACTCCTTATGAACCTGGAGTCCCCAATACAGAGCTCTGACAAAATAACACATTTATCTGCCTTTGCCTCTATAATGTTGGGGTGAGTTTGCACCCACCTCTGGTCAATCAGTGCCTTACGGCCAATTAACCCAGACAATAAAAGCTGCTTGGACAACTGCCCAAAGCACCAGTAAATTGGGATTGGTCATTGAAATGTCTGCGAATGACAAGCAACACTATTTAAATAAGACATGTAAATCACGCCCAACCAACGCAAAGATAATGGGTGGGATTTTCCGTTAACCAAAATTGTTGAACGTGATTGGGCGGAGAATTGGTTCCGATGCCAAAATCGCAGAAGGTGCCAATTTGACACCAAATAACAATTCAACAGCGGCGTCAATATGTTCCAGAATGCCTATACAATAAACACCATTTGCATGTCATTTGCGGGTCCAACCCTGTATTCTCCGATCCTCCGTGATTCTCCACCTCCGATGAGTTCCCGATGGCGCGGTTCACTTGTGCTTTTAAGAATCGTGATGAGGGAGAACCCTAAACCCTGATGAGGGAGAGAGAGGAGGGAGGACATAGAGAGGAGCGACTGTGGGCTGCCTGGCCGGTTACTGGACAGGCAGACTGGAGTGAGGGGTGGGCCCTGCCAGGGCCAGGGGTAGGGAGGGTGATGGTGGAATGGGCCGTGAGGCCATGGTGAACCCCGACAGGACTGGGGCAGCGTGCCGTCACGGACCACCATTACCGCGGCCTGCAAGACAGCCATCTTGCTGCACATCCAACTGACCACCCACCTTGGCCCCTGGTTCTGCAGAGTGACACCGGCTGTATAGGTGGCACCCCCACACCCTACCCTCCACCATACTCCCCACCCCCCCCACCGAGCTGCCACCTGCCACCTGCTGGCGGGCAACCTAGGGCAACGGCCACAGTAGCCCCTATGAAAGCGCCGGGCGGGGGCCACGGAGCATACCGCTGGAACGGGTAGTGTCAGCCGATGGTGCTCCTAGCATCAGAGGTAGGCGCCAGAGCCAGAGGCCCCTATGTGGCCAGGCATCGATGGGGTGGGGGGAGGGAGGAACTTGCGTGGGCAGAGCCCACAGTGCCAACTGAGGCCACCATGTAGCCCGGTGGACCTGGTTAAGCACTGGGGTATGCACCATGCTCACATGTTGGCCTTTGAGATATTCGGACAATGCTACCTATGCCCCGCACCCGTCCAAATTTAACTGGTGTCTAACTTGCTGGCCTTACGGGCCCTAATGCTACGTCTAGAAGATTCCACAGATGGTGGAGCAGGAGTGGAGGCAGCCTGTTGTGATTTCCATCCTGAGTCCCCGTTGGCGGGCATCTTCTGGGCGACCGGGCCTGGATGGGCCCGGCTGCTGCTCGGGTGTCCCAGGTGGTGTGGTTCCATCCTGTTCCACCCACTGCCCACTAGATGCCCTAGGGACAAGAGGGAGGGAGTCCAAGGTGCTGCGGTATTCCAGCACCTCCCCTGCTAGTCCCTGGAGTCGGCCTGCCTCCGACTGTCCGCCCCTCAGGTGTTCCTACCTCCTTCTGTTGTACCAGATCAACTGTGTGGTGAGCACCAGATAGTGTCCCAGAAATCTCTTCACTAAAGTGCCCAACCGAGGTGAGTGTCTCTGGGATGGTGGAGGATGTTGGAGACAGGTGTGATGGGAAATCCGTGTTATCGCATTGCTGCCTATGGCATGGAAGATCCGGGTTCGATCCCGGCGTGGATCTCACCCCAACAACCCAAAGATCTGCAGGATAGGTGGATTGGCCATGCTAATTGGCCCTTAATTGGAACAAAAAAAAAAATGTTTTTCCATAGAATTTACAGTGCAGAAGGAGGCTATTAGAGTATATTTGGTACTCTAAATTTATATAAAAAAGGAAATCCGTGTTATCCTCGGACTCGAGCTCCAGGGTCTCCTGAGTCTCGGGCGGAGAGTTGGTGTCTGAGCTGCTCACGGAGGGGAGGGGGGGGGGGGGGGACTCCAGCTGTAGCCCTGGCTGTGGGCAGGGGAAGCCAGATGGACCCAACCCATCTCCAGCAGCTCCTGCAAGACACAAGATAAGATGTATGATTAGACGCGGCCGGGGTTAGGGAGTGGTGAGGGTGGGGATCGTGTAGGGTGAGGGTGGTGTGGGGGTGGAGGGTGATGTGGAGGCAGGGGGTGGGGTTGGTGTCGGGTGATGGTGGTGAGGGTGGTGTGTGGGTGAGGGTGGTGTGGGGGTGAGGGTGGTGTGGGGATGCTGTTGGGGGGATTGGCACACGTGTCAAGGGGAACCGTAACTAAGGGGGGCCTCACTTCCTCGCCCACTGCTGAATTCTACCTCGGCGAGCTCCCTTTCCTCCAGGCCACAGACCACTTCCAGGGCCCTCTGCTCCATCATGGTTAGGGGCCATAGGTCCCCCTCCTGTCTTCTCTCGCTCCCGGTGGTTGGGGGTGGCCTTCTCCTGGTGGGGAGGGGGCAGTGTTAGACAGTCCGACGCATTCAGCCCAGGGGGTGGTCGGGGCATCCAGCCATGGTGGCTGGTATGGGTGCCGGCATGTGGAGCAAGGTGGGGGTTCGGATGCCCTCCGGATTGGGGGGGGAGGGGGTCGTGTTACAGGTGTGTGGGACAGGGTTAGTACCGGGGCACAGTGCTGCCTACTCACCCTGGTCGCCCTGACGAGGTTGTGCAGTATTGTTCGGCCTTGCTGGCTGGTCCGGACCCGCAGCACTGATCGCCTCTGCTACCTGCACGCAGGCACAATGAATGGTGGCAGCTGGCAGCCTCATTCCCGGGCAGGGGTACAGGGTCATCCGCCTCTGCTCCATCCCATCCAGGAGGGTCTCCAGCTCAGCGTTGGTGAATCTTGTGTCCGGGCGGCTTGTTGGCTGGGATGGTGTGTGTGGGGAATGAAGTGTGTATGTGTGGCTGCAGCTTGTCAGCCTCCTGAGTGTCAATCCCTAGGCCAGCGAATCAGCACCTTTTCACATTGGAATTGACTGTGTTCCACGTGGCGCCGGTGCCAGACACTTAGCAGCAGCAGAATCGGTCCAGGTTCGCCGCCAGGTTTGCACTGGCGTCAACAGTTAGCCTCAGAAACGGAGAATTCCGCCCAGCAAGTGTTGTTAATACTCAGAGAAATTAGAATGGACATAAAGAATCAAAAAATAAAGTGCATAATTCTCCTACTTTGCTCTCCCAGCAGGAACATTGTAATCAAAATTACTTTAAATGTCAGGACAATAAAAATGAGAAGTTGCAGCTCTCAGAGATAAAACTGTGGAATAACTTAAAATGAAATGAAAATAATATGCGAACAGAGGGCCAGTTAATGAGTCAGCTCTGCTTCAGATTCCCAGGGCACTTAAAAAAAGATGAAGAAATCTCATATGATGTGATTAGAAGGGGCGCAGTTAATAATCTTGTAATAATAGGCATGTTCAGCCAACCCAATATTGACTGAGAATGGACATGTGGCAGCAAAATGTGAGCCAGTAAGTGTGATTGGAGACTGATTACCAACTCTAGGCGGGTCAGTACCTGGAATACGTGGACTGGCTTGGCCCCCTTATTTGAGGAGGAACGTAGTTCCATGAGAGACAGTTCAGAGGATGTTCACTGGATGGATTCCAGGGAGATTTGTCTTATGAAGAGGGATTGAGCAGGTTAGGCCGATACTGATGTTTCCTCTTGTGGGGCATTCTGGGACGAGAGGTTATGGGCGGGATTCTCCATACCGCCGCACCCGTTTTCCTGTGCGGTATTCCCCCTCCAGCAGCAGGATCCTCCGCCCCGCCAGCCGCCAATCGGGTTTCCCATTGTAGGCACCCCCATGCTGTTGGGAAGACCATGGGCGTGAGTGCGCTGCCAGCGAAACGGAGGATCTCACCGACGGAGATTCAAACCCCACAGTTTTAGCAAAGAGGTAGCAGATTTAAAACAGAGATGGGTGGAAATTACTTTTCTCAAAGGATTGTGAATCTATGGAATTCACTACCCCAGAGTGCGGGGGATGCCGAAACATTGAGTAAATTTAAGGAAGAGATAGACAGATTTTGAATTAGTAATAGGTTGAAGGGTTATGGAGAAGGGGCAGGAAAGTGGAGTTGAGGGGGAGAGGAGATCAGCCATGATCATATTGAATAGTGGAGCAGGCTCGAGGGGCTGAATGGCCTACTCCTGCTACTAGTTCTTATGTTCTTAGTTGTGGAGCTGGTCTATCACAGGACATCGTTTCTGGTTTCCTGATGATGTCAGTCGGATACCCATTCAATTTTTGTGATCTGGACTCATTTCAATACAGTATTGGTGCTGAGTTGACAGCACATTGTAAAGGCAGCTGACCTGCAGCTCATAGAGGGGACATGGGGTTTTCAGTGACAGGGAAACATGTTACCAAGGCAGCCCGATCAAAGGTGTTTTTCCAATTCTGCTGAGGGGATCTTCAGGCATCAGAAAACTATGCCCTTGATCCTTCTTTTCCATGGTTCAGGTGGTAACTCTCTTGCCTTTGGATGGCAAAATACTGGGTTCAAGACCCACTCCATGGCTTGAGGACAAAATTAAAGGCTGACACTCCAGTGCTGCATTGAGGGAGTGCTGCACTGTCCGAGTGCTGTCTTGCGGAGGAGACATTGAACCAAGGTCATATCTGCTTGGTGGATGTAAAGGATTCTGTGTCTCTAATTCACAAACAAGCACTTGAAATGCCATAGCATACAAGGCTCTGAACTATGTGCTGGAAAATGTGGTTAGAATAGATAGGTGCTTGATGATCGGCACAGACATGATGGGCTGAAGGGTGTTCTTCCTGATGTCCCAATTTATTGTTCAATCAAAGGACAAAGAACATTACAGCACAGGAACAGGCCCATCGACCCACCAAGCCTGCATCGATGCAGATTCCTGACCTACTATTTATTCTCCAAATGATCTGTATCCCTCCATTCCCCGCCCGTTCATGTGTCCGTCAAGATGTATCTTAAACATTGCTATCGTGTCTCCCTCCACCACCTCCACTGGCAATGCATTCCAGTACCCACCACCCTGTGCATGAAAAACTTTCCCCACACACCTGTCCTAAACTTTCCCCCTCTCACCTTGAAGCTGTGCCCCCTTGTAATTGAGTCCTCCACCCTGGGAAAAAGCTTCTGACTATTCACCCTGTCTATACATCTCGTAATTTTGTAGACGTCAATCAGGTCTCCCCTCAACCTCCGTCTTTCCAGCGAAAACAATCTGAGTTTATTCAACCTCTCCTCATAGCTAACACTCTCAGACCAGGCAACATCCTGGTAAAACTTATTTTCACTCTCTCCAAAGCATCCATGTCCTTCTGGTAGTGTGGCCGACCCAAAATGCATGCAATATTCCAAATATGTCCTAACTAAAGTTTTATACGACTGCAACATGACGTGCCAACTCTTGTATTTAATGCCCCGGCCAATGAAGGCAAGCATGCCTCGTGCCACCTTGACCACCTTATCCACATGCATTGCCACTTTTGTGGAATCTGAATGGCCAGATCGCTCTGTATGTCAGGGTTCTGCCATTTACTGTACAATCAACACCTGAATTTGATCTTCCGAAATGCATCACCTCGCAATTGTACAGATTGAAATCCATGTGCCATTTCTCTGCCCAACTCTCCAATCTATCTATATTCTGCTGTATCCTCTGACTGTCCCCTTCACTATCTGCAACTCCACCTACCTTAGTGTTATCTACAAATTTGCTAATCAGACCATTTACATTTTCCTGCAGATCATTTATATATATTACAAAAAACAGTGGTCCCAGCACTGATCCCTGTGGAACACGACTCGTTACAGATCTACATTCTGAAAAACACCCTTCCACTGCCACTCTCTGTCTCCAGTTACCAAGCCAGTTCTTTATCCATCTAGCTAGCACACCCTGATTACCATGCGACTTTACCTTTTGTACCAGTCTGCCATGAGGGACATTGTCAAACACCTTACTAAAGACCATGTAGGTGACATCCACAGCATTTCCCACATCAATTAATTTTGACACCTCCTCAAAAAACTCTTATCAAGTTGGTGACACCTGACCTTTCCCGCACAAATCCATGTTGCCAATCACTAACAAGTCTGTTCGCTTCCAAATGTGAATAAATCTCGTCCTTCAGTATCTTCTCCAACAGCTTCCGCACCAAATTCACTAGCTTATAATTTCCTGGA
This sequence comes from Scyliorhinus canicula, assembly GCF_902713615.1. NCBI lineage: Eukaryota > Metazoa > Chordata > Chondrichthyes > Carcharhiniformes > Scyliorhinidae > Scyliorhinus > Scyliorhinus canicula. The sequence continues at coordinate 66,942,140 of NC_052146.1, forward strand.
TTATCCCTGCTTCCCTTCTTAAACAAAGGGACAACATTGGCTATTCTCCAGTTCTCTGGAACCTCGCCTGTAGTCAAAGATGATGCAATGATATTGGTTAAGGCCCCAGCTATTTCCTCGCTTGCCTCCCGCAGTAACCGGGGATATATCCCATCCGGCCCAGGGGACTTGTCTACCTTAAAGCATTTTAAGATATCCAACACTTCCTCCTTCATTATGCTGACATGCCCAAGAGTATTCACATACCCATCCCTAACCTCAACATCTGCCATGTCCCTCTCCTTGGTGAATACCAATGCAAAGTACTCATTAAGGATCTCACCCACTTCCTCATACTCCATGCAGAACTTCCATCCTTTGTCCTTGAGTGGGCCTACTCTTTCCCAAGATATCTCTTGCTCCTTATATATGTGTGAAAGACCATGGGCGGGATTCTGTGATCCTGAGGCTGAGTGTTGACTCCGTTGGAAACGGCGTCGCATTTCCCGACGGCATCAACCTGGCCTCAGGATCAGCAATTCTGGCCCCTACAGGAGGCCGGCGCAGGATTGGAGCAGCCCACGCCGCTCCAGCTGCTGATCCTGGCATCGACTCAGCGCCGCAGGGTGTGCACATGCGCAGTGGCACCGGCGGCAATGTGCGCATGCGCAGTGGCTCGCTTCTCCGCGCGGTCCCGTCGCAACATGGCATAGGGCTAAAGGGGCCGGCGCGGAAGAAAGGAGACCACCCGAGCGGCTGGCCCGCCGATTGCGGGCCAGACCACAACGGAGGCCCCCCCCTGAGGTCGATCCCCCCTCCCCGGAAGAAAGGAGACCACCCGAGCGGCTGGCCCGCCGATCGCGGGCCAGACCACAACGGAGGCCCCCCCCTGAGGTCGATCCCCCCTCCCCCCCCACAGGAAGCTCCCGGACCCTTCCACGCTGAGGTCCCACCAGCTGACAGCAGGTGTGAACGGCACCGGCCGGACTCAGGTTTTTTCCAACGGCCGCTTGGCCCATCCCGGGCCAAGAATCGGCAGGGGGTGGCTGCGTAGAGCGGCCCCCGACTGGCGCCGCGCCGACCACGCTGGCGCCAATGGCGCCGATACTCCGCTCTATGGAGAATCCTGTTCCAGCATCGGGGCGGCGTGATGCACTTCACGCTGGCCGCAGGGATTCTCCGGCCCGTCCCTGGGCTGAGAGAATCCCGCCCCTTGGGTATTCCTTGACCGTGCTTGCCAATTACATTTCAAGGCCTCTTTTAGCCCACCTGATTCCCCGTTTGAGTTTGTTCCTACTTTCCCTTTATTCTTCAAAGGCTTCTTCTGTTTTTAGTTGCCTAGACCTTGGGTGGGATTCTCCCAGCCCTGGGCTGGGCTGCGGAATCCGCGCGAATGGGCCATACCGCCCCGACGTCGCCACGCGATTCTCCACAGAGCGGAGAATTGGCGCCATTGGCACCGGCATGGTTGGCACGGTGCCAGTCACGGGCCACTCTACGCGGCCAGCCCGCTGATTCTCCAGCCAAGATGGGCCGAGTGGCCATAAAAAAAAAACCGAGTCCCGCCGACACCATTCTAACCTGCTCTGAGCCTGCGGGACCTCGGCGTTGAAGGGTCATGTGGCGGCCTGTGGATGGGGAGGGGAGCTCCAACCCAGGTGGGGGGCCTCCGATGTGGCGGGCCGGCCTCTCTGGCTGGGGGCCTTCTTTCCTACGCACTGGCCCCTGTAGTCATCCACCATATTGCGTCGGGGCCGGCGCGTTGAAGGAGACCACTGCGCATGCGCTTGTTGCCGCTGGCGCCACTGCGCATGCGCGGATCCCGCGGCGCGCAGTTCACGCCAGGATCGGCAGCTGGAGTGGCGCAAACCACTTCAGTGCCATGCTGGCCCTCCATAGGGGCCAGAATTAGTTCTGGCAGTGGACTGCTCACGCCATCGTAAAATACAACGGCGTTTATGGCGTGGACACTCTGCCGCGGAGAATCCCGCCCCTTATGTCTGCTTTCTTTTTGAATAGTCTCACAATTTCCCCTGTCATCCATGGTTCCCTAATCCTACCATTTCATGACCTTCATTTTCACAGGGATATGCCTGTCCAGCACTCTAATCAACTGGTCTTCAAACGACTCCCACATATCAAATGTGGATTTACCCTCAAACAGCCGCTCCCAATCCAGCTCCAGCTATTGCCAAATCCTGTTGTAGTTAGCTTACCCCCAATTTAGCATCCTCACTTGAGGACCAATCCTGTACTTAGCCATGAGTATTCGAAAACTTACGAAATTATGATCACTATTCCCCGATTGAAACTTTGGTCACCTTTCCGGGCTCCTTTCCCGATACTAGGTCTAGTAAGGCCCCCTCCCTGGCTGGACTATCAACATACGATTTTTGAAAAAACCCTTGGACACACCTGACAAATTGCTCTCCATTCAAACCTCTGGCGCTAAGGGAGTTCCAGTCAATGTGGGAGAAATAAAAATCACCCACCACAACGACCCTGCTAGTTTCACGTTTGTACAGAAGCTGACTACATATCAGTTCCTCGGTATCCTGCTGGCTGTTGGGAGGCCTATTGTGCACCCCCAAAATCACAAAAACATCATTATCACATTGCTTTTGTGGGAGGTAACTCTGTCTAAATTGGTTGCCATGTTTCCGACATTACAACAGTGACCACACTTGGAATATACTTCATTGGCTGCCAAGTGTTTTGTGACATTCGGCCCTTGTGAAAAGCACTTTCTAAATGGAAGTCTTTCTTTCTTTTGTATGAGAGGAAGAATAATTTACATTGATATAACTCCTTTCATGACCGCAGGATGTCCCAAAGCATTTTCTAATCAATAATGTTTTTTAAAATGTGAACTCAGATGCCAATTTGTGCATAGCAAGGTGCCCCCAAAAAAACAATGGAAAAAAATAACTAGATAATCTATTTTAGGTGATGGTAATGTTACCTCAGACTCAGGCAGGAGACCTTGCTCTTCTTCAAACAGTGTCTTGGGATCTTTAACATTCACTCCATGGCCATCTGGTTCAGAGGGGCGAGTGCTCCCAGCTGAGCCTTGGCTAATACAATGGGGTGATAAATATGTCAGAAAATTAGCTATAAGCAGCTGAGAGAGTTTCTGGTTAGGTCAAAGGCAGCATAGTTCCTAGGACCAGGCTACTGTGCAGAAATAAATTTAATGACCTTACCAGAATTGACAAGGTAAGATTCCTCTTCACATATCATATATCTCTACACACCCTTGCAAACACCAGACTTGAGCAACACCTTCCACCCTCTCTTCACATGCCTCTCCTCTAATCACAATGGGACACTTCAATGTACCTCCTTCTGCACTCAACAATTATTGCATCTGGTCTCGCCGTCATGGTCAAATCAAAATCAGGAGGAGATACATTTATTGACATCTATGGAAGAGGGAAGAAGCACAGCATTGGGGATATCAAGGCTGGGGTTCACACAGCAAGGGATTTAATAATTTAGCCTTCCTATTGCCTATCTATAATGGTCCAGCTCACGCACACACACACATTATGACAACCTGGACTTGCATTTCTCTGTCACTGATCCACTATTGCTTACCTTTAAGTGTGCTAAGCTTTGACTATCTGCTCTTTTCTAGGCCCATCAAGTGTCTCAGGGCCTGCAGAGGCCGAGAATCTTCCTGAAGATGCATTGTATCTCCTTCTTTTTCAAGCAGCGACAGGAGAATTGGTGGCCATGGGAGTAGCAAGTAGGTGAAAAGAATGACCCAAGAAAGGAGTAATTCGAAGGCAAGCTCAGTTCTCAACTCTAAAAATGAAGAATGGTCGGGCCTTCAGAAGAAAATTATTGGCCGTGCACCAGAAATTGCTGAATGCTTTGGGCTGCCTGCTAGGGAGCCTCCTAAACATGTCAGAGAGTGTGAAGGACGCCACCTAATCACTGGCCCCAATACAAAAGCCTCAAGATGGATGGTAACTCTTTCAGTAGCTTTTATGGGATGTGGGCGTCACTGGCTGGGCCAGCATTTATTACCCATCCCTTTTTTCCCTTGAACTGAGTACCTTGCTAGGCTATTTTATTTCAGAGGGTATTGTAAGAGTCAACAACATTGTTGTGGACTGGAGTCACATGTAGACCAGACCAGGTAAGGACGCAGACTTCCTTCCCTAAAGGGGAACCGCAGCAAACCAGATAGGATTTTTAATGAGAATTGACATTAGTCATCAGACTTTTCAATTCCAGATTTTTATTGAATTCAAATTGCACCATCTGCCATGCTGGGATTCGAACCCGGATCCCCAGGTCATTATCCTGGGTCTCTGGATTACTAGTCCAGTGACAGTACCACTCCTCAACCGCCTCAGCAAATTATCAAAATTAAAGTCAGTTCCAGACACTGGATAAACTTCTCTTTTGACATCATTGTGAAGAAAGAAGGTCACATGACCCGAGCAGCCATTTTGAAATCTCTGTATTCCTTTGAAAGCTGAGAAGCCTTCAGACTGGTGTTTTAACACCCACTGGGAAGGACACTAACAGCGTGGCTGAGCAAGCAGCCAGTTGCCATCTCTCAACTCCTTGAAACCTGCTTGATTTTAAAAGTTGCTGATCAACGCATGCCAAGCCCATCGTGTTGCAGCGTCATTCACTTCAAGGATCTTTGTGTTCTCTCCATCTGGAAATTCATTGCAATTGAACCCGGCCATGAAGGAAAGACCCCTCTGATTTCTCCAGTTCTGGAAATCCCGTGAACTAATATTCATTTCTGCAGTTCCTGTACTGTTACTATCCATAGTTGTAAAACTCTTTTTTCTATGCACCCCCACCCCCTCGTTAGTGTCTGCCTGTATGTGTGTGTGTTTGTTTGTGTGGAGTGGGACATTATGAACACTCCTGGGTTTTGAATGGGAAAGAAACTAACCTTCTGAGTTAATCATAACACGGGTTTGTCGTGAATTATTCGGAAATTGGATGACACAAACCGAGAGTTTAGGAAAATACATCACAGCATACTTTCACAATAATTTTAAACATCTATGACTTAAAAACGGTTGGTGTGAGGGAAGAAGTACAATTTGTCGGCTGTCTCTCCTGTCCAATACAAAACCAAGGAGTCAACTATCGTCCTAATCATGTGTGAAGTTAAGCATTTGGATGGGGGGGTGGGAGTTCTTATTTGTTTTGCTTGGAGGGGGGAGATACAGGGGGAAGCTAAGGGAGGGGCAGAGTTGTGGCCTAGTTGTCAGTGGTTGGCCTGTGTTTTTATTTCTGTGGTTTTCTCATATTTCCATGCATATATGCAAAATACCATTAATAAAATATTTTTTTAAAGTAAAACTGAAAGGAGTTTATTTTAAATCCCTTCAATTGGTGTAAATGTCAACTGGCAAAGCCATCGTTTGTTGAGCGTACCTAATTGCTCCTGAACTGAATGGCTTTGTCGGCCATTTCAGAGAGCAGTTAAGAGTCATCCACATTTCTGAGGGTCTGGAGTCACATACATCCGAGACCAGTTGAAGGATGGCTGATTCCCTTCCCTCAAGAACATAACTGAATCAGATGTTCTTCACAATAATCACCAATAGTTCCATGGTCATCAATAGACTTCTAATTCCAGATTTTGATTGAATTCAAACTTAATGTCTGCCATGGTGGGATTCAAGACCAGATCTCCAGATTCTTATCCTGGCTCTCTGGATTATTAGTCCGGTGGCAATACCACTATGCCACCGCCTCCACAAGAGATACTCGAGCTTCCTAACAGGTGGAGAGCACAAGGTGATACTCAGGGGAGGGTGGGGAGGGGGGGTTGTTATGACACCCTGAGCGAGTGCATGGTCAATTCCAGCCCCACAGATCCCAGAGTCCCAACATAAGTGAATTAACCAATAATTTGTATATTTCCTGAGATTTGTGACCCTTGACTGCTCCGATGACTTGCAAGCACCAGATTTGTGAATAAAACATAAAAAAAACTGCTTATTTATAACAAGAGAACCACAATAAGAAGTCTTACAACACCAGGTTAAAGTCCAACAGGTTTGTTTCAAACACTAGCTTTCGGAGAACTGCTCCTTCCTCGGATGAATGAGGCAGGAGCAGTGCTCCGAAAGCTAGTGTTTGAAACAAACCTGTTGGACTTTAACCTCTTGTTGTAAGACTTATTACTGTGCTCACCCCAGTCCAACGCCGGCATCTCTACATCATGTAATTGTTATAATAGAACAACGGTCTACTAATCATATTATTCTCTTAACATCGTCCCACCCTCCACCCACATACATACACAATGGGGGGAGGGAAGGATCAGAATAATGGGGATTAAACTGGGAATGAGAGATGAGTATCTTCGCTGCTGAGGTTGCAGTCTTTGTAGGCAGTGAACTTCTCATTCCGTGCAGAATTGAAATCCATTGGTTGGATCGGACCTTCTATCTCGTGCCTCCAATTAGTACCTGCATGCTGTAGAATTGTCCCTGGGGAGTCACTTTCACTTGGCTGACTTCCACCAGGTTGTATCAGAAGACTGAAAGCCAATCAGAAATCTACCAATCAAAATCGAGAGCTGAACAAGTCCCGGAATTCCAGAGGTGTTCTTTGGCTGCCAGCCAAGTCCATCAAAATGACATCATTGGACCATGCCAAATAACACACTGGACCGAGGGGAGTGCTTGACCAGTTCAAATAGCACATTAGACTGGGAGTGTTTCACACAAGACCACAAGACAGTTCGCCTTCTGCCGGCACACAAGCAGAAACGTAAGTAGCAGAATCCAGTTAAGAAGGTCATACAATGCTGGCGCGAGGCAATAAAGAACTCCTACGCGACTGCTTGGTATCAGTGGACTGGTCCATATCCAAGACCTCAGCGGCCAAACTAAACCACCATCACAGACTTCATCAGCAAGTGTGTAGAAGATTGCGTGCCAATGAAGGTAGTATGGAAACCATGGTTTAATCGGGAGATTCACTCCCTACTGAAGGCCAGATCTGAGGCATTCAAGACAGGTGACCCTGACCTATACAAGAAATCTAGGTTTGATCTCTGAAAAGCCACTGTGAGACAATACCAGACTAAGCAAGAGTCACAGACTAACGGTACAGACTCTCATCGATTGTGGTAAGGCTTAAACAACATAACGGGCTGTAAAGTAAAGTCGGGTAGAATCTCCAGAAACAGCGTAAACCTCCCAATGAACTCAATGCAATCAATGCTCGCTTTGAGCAGGAAACCAACAAACTGTTGTCAACTGCACCAGCAGCCTCGGACACACCCATGCTTATCGTCCCAGCCTCCAAAGTTAAATTGGCCTTTTTGAAAGTAACCATTCAGAAAGCAATGGGTCCTGATGGAGTCCCTGGCCATATGCTCAGATCCTGTGTGGACCAACTGGCGGGTGTGTTCACGGACATCTTCAACCTCTCCCTACTCTGTTTCGATATTCACACTTGCTTCAATGACTACCGTCCGGTGGCCTTGACATCTATCATTATGAAGTGCTTCAAGACGTTGGTCATGAGACACATCAACTCCATACTCCCAGAATACCTTGATCCACTGCAATTCGCATACCGCTACAACTGGTCCATTACAGAAGCTATCTCCCTGGCCCTACACTCATCCCTGGAGCACCTCGACAACAAGGACTCCTACGTCAGACTCCTATTCATTGACTACAGCTCTGCCTTCAACACCATAATCCCAGCCAAGCTCATATCAAAGCTCCAAAACCTAGGACTGGGCTCCTCCCTCTGCAACTGGATCCTTTACTTCCTGACACATAGACCACAATCACGAAGAACAAACAACAACACTTTCATGATAGTCCTCAATACCAGGACCCCTTCCTGCTTAACAATGATGATTCTTGGTTCCGTATGACACAGAAGTTCAACAATTTCTCAATCCTTATATTTTAATCTTGCCAGGTGTCGTCCTATGACTTTCAGTATAATTCTATCTGGACCTTGTAACTGGATGGATTATGGCTGGGGTGTAATGTGTTTAAACCACTTTACTTTGTCAGATAAGACTGAAACACCCACCACTGTATCTAGTTTACACCCTGTCGGGTGCTCATCCACTTCTAGTGTATTGGCCCAGTATTTATATTCTGTTTCATTCACTTCCCCTCGGAATGTTATTGGCTTTTCTGTGGTTCTTCCACCTCTTTTATCTGCGACAACGCAGAATCTGGCCACATTGATTCATTCCCAAGAGACACACTTTTGTCACAAAAAAACGCTCCATTTTGCTTTCTGAGCTCAGCCGATCGTGCAATTTTTACCAGCTTAATTAAAGTTAGGTTGCCCCTCATTTGCGTAAAACTTTCCAAATATTGATTGGAACCTCTATAGGTCGAACAGTTCGGATGGGGTAGTTTTTGTACAGTGTGTGCAGGAGGGTTTCCTGACACAATATGTGGATAGGCCGACAAGAGGGGGGGCCACACTGGATTTGGTACTGGGTAATGAACTTGGCCAAGTGTTAGATTTGTTTGTGGGAGAGCACTTTGGAGATAGTGACCACAATTCGGTGTCTTCCACTATTGCAATGGAGAGGGATAGGGCCATACGGCAGGGCAAGGTTTATAATTGTGGGAGGGGTAATTATGATGCGATTAGGCAAGAATTAGGGAGCATAAGATGGGAACAGAAACTGTCAGGGAAAGGCACAAATGAAAAGTGGAGCTTTTTCAAGGAACAAATACTGCGTGTCCTTGATAGGTATGTCCCTGTCAGGCAGAGAGGAAATGGCTGTGTGAGGGAACCATGGTTAACAAAAGAGGTTGAATGTTTTGTCAAGAGGAAAAAGGAAGCATATGTAAGGATGAGAAAACAAGGTTCAGTTGGGTTGCTTGAGGGTTACAAGGTAGCAAGGAATGAGCTAAAAAAAAGGGCTTAAGAGAGCTAGGAGGGGGCATGAGAAGTCCTTGGCGGGTCGGACCAAGGAAAACCCCAAGGCTTTTTACTCTTATGTGAGAAATAAAAGAATGACCAGGGTGAGGTTAGGGCCAGTCAAGGACAGTAGTGGGAACTTGTGCATGGAGTCAGAAGAAATAGGAGAGGCGTTCAATTAATACTTTTCTTCAGTGTTCACCAAGGAGAGGGGCCATGTTTTTCAGGATGAGAATGTGATACAGGCGGGTAGGTTGGATGAGGTAGATGTTCTGAGGAAGGATGTATTAACAATTTTGAATAACCTTAGGGTCGACAAGTCCCCTGGGCCAGATGGGATATATCCAAGGATTCTTTGGGAGGCAAGGGATGAGATTGCAGAGCCTTTGGCTTTGATCTTTGGGTCCTCACTGTCCACGGGGATAGTGCCAGAGGACTGGAGAGTGGCGAATGTTGTTCCTCTGTTCAAGAAAGGGAATAGGAATGACCCTGGTAATTATGGGCCAGTTAGTCTTACTTCGGTGGTTGGTAAGGTAATGGTAAAGCTCCTGAAGGATAGGATTTATGACCATTTGGAAAGATGCGGCTTAATCCGGGATAGTCAACACGGATTTGTGAAGGCTAAGTCTTGCCTCACAAATTTGATTGAATTCTTTGAGGAGGTAACTAAGTGTGTAGATGAAGGTAGAGCAGTTGATGTCATATACATGGATTTTAGGAAGGTGTTTGATAAGGTTCCCCATGGTCAGCTTATGAAGAAAGTAAGGAGATGTGGGATAGAGGGAAATTTGGCCGATTGGATAAGTAACTGGCTATCACATAGAAGACAGAGGGTGGTGGTGGATGGAAAATTTTCAGACTGGAGACCAGTTACCAGCGGTGTACCACAAGGATCAGTGCTGTGTCCTCTGCTATTTGTGATTTTTATCAATGACTTGGAGGAGGGGGCTGAAGGGTGGGTCAGTAAATTTGCTGATGACTCCAAGATTTGTGGAGTAGTGGATGAGGTGGAGGGCTGTTGTAGGCTGCAAAGTGACATCGATAGGATGGAGAGCTGGGCCGAAAATTGGCAGATGGAGTTTAACCCTGATAAGTGCGAGGTGATTCATTTTGGTAGAAAAAATTTGAATGCGGATAACAGGGTCAACGGCAGGGTTCTGAGGAATGTGGAGGAACAGAGGAGGAATGTGGGGTCCATGTCCACAGATCTCTGAAGGTTGCCACTCAAGTGGATAGAGCCGTGAAGAAGGCCTATAGTGTGTTAACGTTTATTAACAGGGGGCTTGAGTTTATGAGCCGTGGTGTTATGCTGCAACTGCACATGACCCTGGTGAGACCACATTTGGTGATGACGAGCTGGGTGGTGGGGAGGAGCTGGGTGGTGGGGAGGAGCTGGGTGGTGGGGAGGTGGGTGGTGGGGAGGAGCTGGGTGGTGGGGAGGAGCTGGGTGGTGGGGAGCTGGGTGGTGGAGAGGAGCTGGGTGATGGGGAGCTGGGTGATGGGGAGCTGGGTGGTCGGGAGGAGCTGGGAGGTGGGGAGGAGCTGTGTGGTGGGGAGGAGCTGGGTGGCGGGGAGGAGCTGGGTGGTGGGGAGGAGCTGGGTGATGGGGAGCTGGGTGATGGGGAGGTGGGTGGTGGGGAGCTGGGTGGTGGGGAGCTGGGTGGTGGGGAGGAGCTGGGTGGTGGGGAGGAGCTGGGTGGGTGGGGAGGAGATGGGTGGTGGGGAGGAGCTGGGTGGGGAGCTGGGTGGTGGGGAGCTGGGTGGTGGGGAGCTGGGTGGTGGGGAGCTGGGTGGTGGGGAGGAGCTGGGTGGTGGGGAGGAGCTGGGTGGAGGGGAGGAGCTGGGTGGAGGGGAGGGCTGGGTGATGGGGTGGAGCTGGGTGGTGGGGAGCTGGTTGGTGGGGAGTAGCTGGGTGGTGGGGAGGAGCTGGGTGGTGGGGAGGAGCTGGGTGGTGTGGAGGAGCTGGGTGGTGGGGAGCTGGGTGGTGGGGAGCTGGGTGATGGGGAGCTGGGTGGTGGGGAGCTGGGTGATGGGGAGCTGGGTGGGGAGGAGCTGGGTGGTGGGGAGGAGCTGGGTGGTGGGGAGGAGCTGGGTGGTGGGGAGCTGGGTGGGGAGGAGCTGGGTAGGTGGGGAGGAGCTGGGTGGTGGGGAGGAGCTGGTTGTGGGGAGGGCTGGGTGATGGGGAGCTGGGTGGTGGGGAGGAGCTGGGCGGTGGGGAGCTGAATGGTGGGGAGCTGGGTGGTGGGGAGCTGGGTGGTGGGGAGGAGCTGGGTGGAGAGGAGCTGGGTGGTGGGGGGCTGGGTGGTGGGGAGGTGGGTGGTGGGGAGCTGTGTGGTGGGGAGGAGCTGGGTGGTGGGGAGCTGGGTGGTGGGGAGGAGCTGGGTGGTGGGGAGGGGCTAGGTGGTGGGGAGCTGGGTAGTGGGGAGCTGGGTGGTGGGGAGGAGCTTGGGTGGTGGGGAGCTGGGTGGTGGGGAGCTGGGTGGTGGGAGGAGCTGGGTGGTGGGGAGCTGGGTGGTGGGGACGAGCTGGGTGGTGGGGAGGAGCTGGGTGATGGGGAGCTGGGTGGTGGGGAGGTCGGTGGTGGGGACGAGCTGGGTGGTGGGGAGGAGCTGGGTGGTGGGGAGCTGGGTGGTGGGGAGGTGGGAGGTGGGGAGCTGGGTGGTGGAGAGGGGCTGGGTGGTGGGGAGGAGCTGGGAAATGGGGAGCTGGGTGGTGGGGAGGTCGGTGGTGGGGAGCTGGGTGGTGGGGAGCTGGGGGGTGGGGAGGAGCTGGGTGATGGGGAGCTGGGTGGTGGGGAGCTGGGTGGTGGGGAGCTGGGTGGTGGGGAGGAGCTGGGTGGTGGGGAGGAGCTGGGTGGTGGGGAGCTGGGTGGTGGGGAGGAGCTGGGTGGTAGGGAGCTGGGTGGTGGGGAGGAGCTGGGTGGTGGGGAGCTGGGTGGTGGGGAGGTGGGTGGTGGGGAGCTGGGTGGTGGGGAGGAGCTGGGAGGTGGGGAGGAGCTGGGTGGTGATGAGCTGGGTGGTGGGGAGCTGAGTGGTGGGGAGGAGCTGGGTGGTGGGGAGCTGGGTGGAGGGGAGGAGCTGGGTGGTGGGGAGCAGGGTGGTGGGAGGAGCTGGGTAGTGGGGAGCTGGGTGGTGGGGAGGAGCTGGGTGGTGGGGAGCTGGGGGGTGGGGAGGAGCTGGGTGGTGGGGAGCAGGGTGGTGGGGAGCTGGGTGGTGGGGAGGAGCTGGGTGGTGGGGAGCTGGGGGGGTGGGGAGGAGCTGGGTGGTGGGGAGCAGGGTGGTGGGGAGCTGGGTGGTGGGGAGGAGCTGGGTGGTGGGGAGCTGGGTGGAGGGGAGGAGCTGGGTGGTGGGGAGCAGGGTGGTGGGGAGCTGGGTGGTGGGAGGAGCTGGGTGGTGGGGAGCTGGGTGGAGGGGAGGAGCTGGGTGGTGGGGAGCTGGGTGGTGGGGAGGAGCTGGGGGTGGGGAGGTGGGTGGTGGGGAGGAGCTGGGTGGTGGGGTGCTGGGTGGTGGGGAGGAGCTGGGTGGTGGGGAGGAGCTGGGGGGTGGGGAGCTGGGTGGTGGGGAGCTGGGTGGTGGGGAGGAGCTGGGTGGTGAGAAGGACCTGGGTGGTGGGGAGCTGGGTGGTGGGGAGCTGGGTGGTGGGGAGGAGCTGGGTGGTGGGGAGGTGGGTGGTGGGGAGGAGCTGGGGTGGTGGGGTGCTGGGTGGTGGGGAGGAGCTGGGTGGTGGGGAGGAGCTGGGGGGTGGGGAGCTGGGTGGTGGGGAGCTGGGTGGTGGGGAGGAGCTGGGTGGTGAGAAGGACCTGGTGGTGGGGAGCTGGGTGGTGGGGAGCTGGGTGGTGGGGAGGAGCTGGGTGGTGGGGAGGAGCTGGGTGGTGGGGAGGAGCTGGGTGGTGGGGAGGGGCTGGCTGGTGGGGAGCTGGGTGGTGGGGAGGAGCTGGGTGGTTGGGAGGAGCTGGGTGGTGGGGAGGGGCTGGGTGGTGGGGAGCTGGGTGGTGGGAAGCTGGGTGGTGGGGAGGAGCTGGGTGGTGGGGAGGGGCTGGGTGGTGGGGAGCTGGGTGGTGGGGAGGTGGGTGGTGGGGAGGGGCTGGGTGGTGGGGAGCTGGGTGGTGGGGAGGAGCTGCGTGGGGAGGAGCTGGGTGGTGGGGAGCTGGGTGGTGGGGAGGAGCTGGGTGGTGGGGAGGAGCTGGGTGGTGGGGAGCTGGGTGGTGGGGAGGAGCTGGGTGGTGGGGAGGAGCTGGGTGGTTGGGAGTTGGGTGGTGGGGAGCTGGGTGGTGGGGAGGAGCTGGGTGGTGGGGAGGAGCTGGGTGGTGGGGAGGAGCTGGGTGGTGGGGAGCTGGGTGGGGAGGAGCTGGATGGTGGGGAGGGGCTTGGTGGTGGGGAGCTGGGTGGTGGGAGCTGGGTTGTGGGGAGGAGCTGGGTGGTGGGGAGCTGGGTGTTGGGGAGGAGCTGGGTGGTGGGGAGCTGGGTGGTGGGCAGGAGCTGGGTGGTGGGGAGGGGCTGGGTGGTGGGGAGGTGGGTGGTGGGAAGCTGGGTGGTGAGGAGGAGCTGGGTGGTGGGGAGGAGCTGGGTAGTGGGGAGGAGCTGGGGGGTGGGGAGCTGGGTGGGGAGGAGCTGGGTGGTGGGGAGGGGCTTGGTGGTGGGGAGCTGGGTGGTGGGGAGCTGGGTGGTGGGAAGCTGGGTGGAGGGGAGGAGCTGGGTGGAGGGGAGGGGCTGGGTGGTGGGGAGGGGTGGGTGGAGGGGAGGAGCTGGGTGGTGGGGAGCTGGGTGGTGGGGAGCTGGGTGGTGGGGAGGTGGGTGGTGGGGAGCTGGGTGGTGGGGAGGAGCTGGGTGGTGGGGAGGAGCTGGGTGGTGGGGAGGAGCTGGGTGGTGGGGAGGAGCTGGGTGGTGGGGAGGAGCTGGGTGGTGGGGAGGGGCTGGGTGGTGGGGAGCAGGGTGGTGGGGAGCTGGGTGGTGGGGAGGAGCTGGGTGGTGGGGAGCTGGGTGGTGGGGAGGAGCTGGGTGATGGGGAGCTGGGGGGGTGGGGAGGAGCTGGGTGGTGGGGAGCTGGGTGGTGGGGAGCTGGGTGGTGGGGAGCTGGGTGGTGGGGAGCTGGGTGGTGGGGAGCTGGGTGGTGGGGAGCTGGGTGGAGGGGAGGAGCTGGGTGGAGGGGAGGAGCTGGGTGGTGGGGAGGAGCTGGGTGGTGGGGAGCTGGGTGGTGGGGAGGATCTGGGTGGTGGGGAGCTGGGTGGTGGGGAGCTGTGTGGTGGGGAGGAGCTGGGTGGTGGGGAGCTGGGTGGTGGGGAGGAGCTGGGTGATGGGGAGCTGGGGGGTGGGGAGGAGCTGGGTGGTGGGGAGCTGGGTGGTGGGGAGCTGGGTGGTGGGAGGAGCTGGGTGGTGGGGAGCTGGGTGGTGGGGAGGTGGGTGGTGGGGAGGAGCTGGATGGTGGGGTGCTGGGTGGTGGGGAGGAGCTGGGTGGTGGGGAGGAGCTGGGGGGTGGGGAGCTGGGTGTTGGGGAGCTGGGTGGTGGGGAGGAGCTGGGTGGTGGGGAGCTGGGGGGGTGGGGAGCTGGGTGGTGGGGAGCTGGGTGGTAGGGAGGAGCTGGGTGGTGGGGAGCTGGGTGGTGGGGAGCTGGGTGGTGGGGAGGAGCTGGGTGGTGGGGAGGAGCTGGGTGGTGGGGAGGAGCTGGGTGATGGGGAGCTGGGTGATGGGGAGGTGGGTGGTGGGGAGCTGGGTGGTGGGGAGCTGGGGGGTGGGGTGGAGCTGGGTGGTGGGGAGCTGGGTGGTGGGGAGGAGCTGGGTGGTGGGGAGGAGGTGGGTGGGGAGGAGCTGGGTGGTGGGGAGCTGGGTGGTGGGGAGGAGCTGGGTGGTGGGGAGCTGGGTGGTGGGGAGCTGGGTGGTGGGGAGCTGGGTGATGGGGAGCTGGGTGGTTGGGAGCTGGGTGGTTGGGAGCTGGGTGGGTGGGAGCTGGGTGGTTGGGAGCGGGATGCTGGGGAGGAGCTGGGTGGTGTGGAGCTGGGTAGTGGGTAGCTGTGTAGTTGGGAGCTTTCATAGAATTTACAGTGCAGAAGGAGGCCATTCGGCCCATCGAGTCTGGACCGGCTCTTGGAAAGAGCACCCTACCCAGGTTCAACACCTCCACCCTATCCTAATAACCCAGTAACCCCACCCAACACTAAGGTCAATTTTGGACACTAAGGGCAATTTATCATGGCCAATCCACCTAACCTGCACATCTTTGGACTATGGGAGGAAACCGGAGCACCCGGAGGAAACCCACGCACACACGGGGAGGATGTGCAGACTCCGCACAGACAGTGACTCAAGCCGGAATCGAACCTGGGACCCTGGAGCTGTGAAGCCTTTGTGCTATCCACAATGCTGCCGTGCCACCGACTTGGCACGTGGCACTTGGCCGCCCACTTGGCTGGATGGTGGGGAGGTGAATGGTGGGGAGATGGGTGGTGTTGGGAGCTAAGTGGTGCTCAGTAGCTACGTTATTGGGACCTGGCACCCTCCAGTCTCATTTGCAGGCTGATCACCCTCAGGAAGATCCGGGGAGCACCACAGACTTGGGGAGCTGGGTGTTGGGAGGAGCTGGGTAGTGGGGAGCTGGGTGGTGGGGAGCTGGGTGGTGGGGAGGAGCTGGGTGGTGGGGAGCTGGGGGGTGGGGAGGAGCTGGGTGGTGGGGAGCAGGGTGTTGGGGAGCTGGGTGGTGGGGAGGAGCTGGGTGGTGGGGAGCTGGGTGGTGGGGAGGAGCTGGGTGGTGGGGAGGTGGGTGGTGGGGAGGAGCTGGGTGGTGGGGTGCTGGGTGGTGGGGAGGAGCTGGGTGGTGGGGAGGAGCTGGGGGGTGGGGAGCTGGGTGGTGGGGAGCTGGGTGGTGGGGAGGAGCTGGGTGGTGAGAAGGACCTGGGTGGTGGGGAGCTGGGTGGTGGGGAGCTGGGTGGTGGGGAGCTGGGTGGTGGGGAGGAGCTGGGTGGTGGGGAGGAGCTGGGTGGTGGGGAGGGGCTGGGTGGTGGGGAGCCCCTATGGTCCTTAATGAGCCATTGTATCTTCATTACGCCCACATTGGCAAAATGGCTCAGAGATGGGAGTGTGTCAGGCAGGAAGATTCTGCATCAGATGTCCCCTTCTCCCTGAACTAAATGCACTTTTGCAAGTTTGAAAGTATGAATAATAATCAGAATAGCCGAGATTCTCATTCTCCCAGACATTCTCCCTATTTGAGATACTTGAACCATCGACAGCCACAGGAGAGGTGCCTGAAGATTTGAGGGTAGCAAATGTTGTGCCCTTGTTTAAGAAGGGCTGTAGGGATAAGCCTGGGAACTATAGACCAGTGAGCTTTATGTCTGTAGTGGGTAAATTGTTAGAAGGTATTCTGAGGGACAGGATCCACAGGCATTTAGACAGACGAGGGCTAATTAGGAAAAGTCAGCCTGGCTTTGTAAGGGGAAAGTCATATCTCACGAATTTGGTTGTGCTTTATGAAGGGGTAACCAAGAAGGTAGATGAGGGCAGTGCAGTCGATGTTCTCTACATGGACTTTAGCCAGGCCTTTGACAAGGTTCCGCAGGGTAAGTTGTTGCAAAAGGTTAAATCTCATGGAATCCAGGGTGAGGTAGCCAATTGGATACAAAATTGGCTTGGCGCCCGAAGCCAAAGGGTGATTGTGGAGGGTTGTTCTTCAAACTGGAGGCCTGTGACCAGCGATGTGCCTCAGGGATTGGTCCAGGGTCCACTGTTATTTGTTATATATATTAATGATTTGGATGAGAATGTAGCAAGTTTGCAGATGACACGAATATTGGTGGCATAGTGGATAGTGAAGAAGGTTATAGAAGATTGCAACAGGATCTTGACCAATTGGGCCAGTGGACCAATGAATGGCAGATGGAGTTTAATTTGGATAAATGTGACATGATGCATTTTGGTAGATCAAATCAGAGCAGGACCTACTCAGTTAATGGTAGGGAGTTGGGGAGAGTTAGAGAACAAAGAGATCTAGGAGTACAGGTTCATAACTCCTTGGAGGTGGAGTCGCAGGTGGACAGGGTGGTGAAGAAGGCATTCAGCATGCTCGGTTTTACTGGTCAGAATATTGTATACAGGAGTTGGGATGTCTTGTTGAAGTTGTACAACCACACATCGAATACTGTGTTCAGTTCTGGTCACCCTATTATAGGAAGGATATTGGACAAAAGCAAATTACTGCGGATGCTGGAATCTGAAACCAAAGAGAAAATGCTGGAAAATCTCAGCAGATCTGGCAGCATCTGTAGGGAGAGAAAAGAGCTAACGTTTTGAGTCCAGATGACTCTTTGTCAAAGCTAACAGACAGAAAAAGTGGGAAATATTGATACTGTGGGATGAGGGAATTAAAGATGAGTCATAGCCACAGAAACCAATAGAAAACATTGTGAATAGCCACAGAAACTAAGGGAAAAGAGGTCTAAAAGACTGCCATGGTTTTCCTTTCCCTTCTTTCTATGTCTTTTAGCTTTGACAAAGGGTCATCTGGACTTGAAACATTAGCACTTTTCTCTCCCTACAGATGCTGCCAGACCTGCTGAGATTTTCCAGCATTTTCTCTTTTGGTTATAGGAAGGCTATTGTTAAACTAGAAAGAGTGCAGAAGAGATTTACAAGGATGCTACTTTGATGGTTGAGTCACAAGGAGAGACTGGATCGGCTGGGATTTGTTCCCTGGAGTGTAGGAGGCATAGGGGTGATCTTATAGAGATCTATAAAATAATGAGGAGCATAGGTAAGGTAGATAGTCAACACCTTTTCCCAAAGATAGAGAAATCTAGAACTAGAGGGCATAGGTTTAAGGTGAGAGGGGAGAGATACAAAAGAGACCAGAGGGGAAATTTTTCCACACAGAGGGTGGTGAGCATCTGGAATGGGCTGCCAGAGGCAGTGGTAGAGGCAGGTACGATTTTGTCTTTTAAAAAGCAGTTAGACAGTTACATGGACAGGGTGGGTATAGAAGGATATGAGCCAAATGCGGGCAAGTGGGATTAGCTCAGTGATAGAAACTGGGCGGCATGGACATGCTGGGCTGAAGGGCCTGGTTCCATGCTGTAAACATCTATGACTCTATACCAGAGTCACCCACAAACATACATACAGATTCTCTCTCTCTCACACATGCACACATACATATGTACATGCACATGCCAGAGTCTTCCACAAACATACATACAGATTATCTCTCTCTCACACATGCACACATACATATGTACATGCACATGCCAGAGTCTTCCACAAACATACATACAGATTATCTCTCTCACACATACAGGTACATGCCGATACCAGAGTCATACATAAACATACATACAAAATTTCTCTCTCACGCACATACATGTGCAGATACCTGAGTCATCCACAAGCAAACATCCTGATTCTCTCTCTCTCTCTTCCATACACACTCTCTCCCATACACACACACACCATACCGTGGCAGCACGGTAGCATTGTGGATAGCATAATTGCTTCACAGCTCCAGGGTCCCAGGTTCAATTCCGGCTTGGGTCACTGTCTGTGCGGAGTCTGCACATCCTCCCCGTGTGTGCGTGGGTTTCCTCCGGGTGCTCCGGTTTCCTCCCACAGTCCAAAGATGTGCAGGTTAGGTGGATTGGCCATGATAAATTGCCCTTAGTGTCCAAAATTGTCCTTAGTGTTGGGTGGGGTTATGGGGATAGCGTGGAGGTGTTGACTTTGGGTAGTGTGCTCTTTCCAAGAGCCGGTGCAGACTCGATGGGCCGAATGGCCTCCTTCTGCACTGTAAATTCTATGAATTCTATAATGATACCGTGTCTTCTGGTGCCTTTGGCTATGATCAATGCACAATATCTGGCCTCATGCATAAAATTCAACCAAACTGAACAGACTTCCCAGAGTTGCAGCCAGAGGCATCAAGAAGCTGCCTGGGTTCTGTGTATTTGTCATGGCTCTAATTTATGGGGCAGGCCAGTCAGACAGTCTCGAGTGATTGACCTCATGGCTGGAACATGAAGAGAAGAACTGAGCGGCTCCTTTCACTGCCCAGTGGTATCTCAATGAGCAGCATAAAACACCAGCTGTCCTCCTCATCTCAACATCACAGTTAGACAGCAGCTATTCACTAAAATAACTGAAAACATTTTGCGATTTCCGTGATTTGACTAATATTTTGAACGGAATTAGCTGGCTGGACATATAATGTTTTAATGTTAATTCACCAGATGGAAGGTGCTTCCAAGTTAAAACTTGCAATTTATCTTTTAATAAAATGCACTTCAAGGGCTCCAGTTTCCAGTTTCCATCATGGTAAAGAATAAGGAAAATGAAAAAGACAGACTTGCCTTTATACAGAAACTTGCGGAACCTCAGAGCATCCTAAAGCAGCTTCCAGCCTATAGCAGCTTCCATCCTAAAGCAGCTTCCATCCTATAGCAGCTTCCAGCCTATATCAGCTTCCAGCCTAATCCATCCTATAGCAGCTTCCAGCCTATAGCAGCTTCCAGCCTAAAGCAGCTTCCAGCCTATAGCAGCTTCCAGCCTAAAGCAGCTTCCAGCCTATAGCAGCTTCCATCCTATAGCAGCTTCCAGGCTATAGCAGCTTCCAGCCTATAGCAGCTTCCAGCCTAAAGCAGCTTCCAGCCTATAGCAGCTTCCATCCTATAGCAGCTTCCAGCCTATAGCAGCTTCCAGCCTAAAGCAGCTTCCAGCCTATAGCAGCTTCCAGCCTAAAGCAGCTTCCATCCTATAGCAGCTTCCATCCTATAGCAGCTTCCAGCCTATAGCAGCTTCCATCCTATAGCAGCTTCCAGCCTATAGCAGCTTCCATCCTATAGCAGCTTCCAGCATAAAGCAGCTTCCATCCTATAGCAGCTTCCAGCCTATAGCAGCTTCCAGCCTTTAGCAGCTTCCAACTTATAGCAGCTTTCAGCCTAAAGCAGCTTTCAGCCTAAAGCAGCTTCCAGCCTTTAGCAGCTTCCAACTTATAGCAGCTTTCAGCCTAAAGCCGCTTCCAGCCTATAGCAGCTTCCAGCCTATAGCAGCTTCCAGCCTAAAGCAGCTTCCAGCCTAAAGCAGCTTCCAACCTATAGCAGCTTCCAGCCTATAGCAGCTTCCAGCCTATAGCAGCTCCCAGCCTAAAGCAGCTTCCAGCCTAGAGCAGCTTCCATCCTAGAGCAGCTTCCAGCCTAAAGCAGCTTCCAGCCTAGAGCAGCTCCCAGCCTAGAGCAGCTTCCAGCCTAGAGCAGCTTCCAGCCTAATCCAGCCTATAGCAGCTTCCAGCCTAAAGCAGCTTCCGGCCTATAGCAGCTTCCGGCCTACAGCAGCTTCCGGCCTACAGCAGCTTCCGGCCTACAGCAGCTTCCGTCCAATAGCAGCTTCCAGCCTATAGCAGCTTCCAGCCTATAGCAGCTTCCAGCCTAAAGCAGCTTCCAGCCTATAGCAGCTTCCAGCCTATAGCAGCTTCCAGCCTAAAGCAGCTTCCAGCCAATAGCAGCTTCCAGCCTATAGCAGCTTCCAGCCTAAAGCAGCTTCCATCCTATAGCAGCTTCCAGCCTAAAGCAGCTTCCAGCCTATAGCAGCTTCCAGCCTATAGCAGCTTCCAGCCTAAAGCAGTTTCCATCCTATAGTAGCTTCCAGCCTATAGCAGCTTCCAACCTATAGCAGCTTCCAGCCTATAGCAGCTTCCAGCCTAAAGCAGCTTCCAGCCTATAGCAGCTTCCAGCCTATAGCAGCTTCCAGCCTAAAGCAGCTTCCAGCCGAAAGCAGCTTCCAGCCTATAGCAGCTTCCTGCCTAAAGCAGCTTCCAGCCTATAGCAGCTTCCAGCCTACAGCAGCTTCCAGCCTTTGGCAGCTTCCATCCTATAGCAGCTTCCAGCCTATAGCAGCTTCCATCCTATAGCAGCTTCCAGCCTATAGCAGCTTCCATCCTATAGCAGCTTCCAGCATAAAGCAGCTTCCATCCTATAGCAGCATCCAGCCTATAGCAGCTTCCAGCCTTTAGCAGCTTCCAACTTATAGCAGCTTTCAGCCTAAAGCAGCTTTCAGCCTAAAGCAGCTTCCAGCCTTTAGCAGCTTCCAACTTATAGCAGCTTTCAGCCTAAAGCAGCTTCCAGCCTATAGCAGCTTCCAGCCTATAGCAGCTTCCAGCCTAAAGCAGCTTCCAGCCTAAAGCAGCTTCCAACCTATAGCAGCTTCCAGCCTATAGCAGCTTCCAGCCTAAAGCAGCTTCCAGCCTAAAGCAGCTTCCAACCTATAGCAGCTTCCAGCCTATAGCAGCTTCCAGCCTATAGCAGCTCCCAGCCTAAAGCAGCTTCCAGCCTAGAGCAGCTCCCAGCCTAGAGCAGCTTCCATCCTAGAGCAGCTTCCAGCCTAGAGCAGCTTCCAGCCTAGAGCAGCTCCCAGCCTAGAGCAGCTTCCAGCCTAGAGCAGCTTCCAGCCTAATCCAGCCTATAGCAGCTTCCAGCCTAAAGCAGCTTCCGGCCTATAGCAGCTTCCGGCCAACAGCAGCTTCCGGCCTACAGCAGCTTCCGGCCAATAGCAGCTTCCGGCCAATAGCAGCTTCCAGCCTAAAGCAGCTTCCAGCCTATAGCAGCTTCCAGCCTATAGCAGCTTCCAGCCTAAAGCAGCTTCCAGCCAATAGCAGCTTCCAGCCTATAGCAGCTTCCATCCTATAGCAGCTTCCAGCCTAAAGCAGCTTCCAGCCTATAGCAGCTTCCAGCCTAAAGCAGCTTCCAGCCTAAAGCAGCTTCCAGCCTATAGCAGCTTCCAGCCTATAGCAGCTTCCAGCCTAAAGCAGCTTCCAGCCAATAGCAGCTTCCAGCCTATAGCAGCTTCCAGCCTAAAGCAGCTTCCATCCTATAGCAGCTTCCAGCCTAAAGCAGCTTCCAGCCTATAGCAGCTTCCAGCCTATAGCAGCTTCCAGCCTAAAGCAGTTTCCATCCTATAGTAGCTTCCAGCCTATAGCAGCTTCCAACCTATAGCAGCTTCCAGCCTATAGCAGCTTCCAGCCTATAGCAGCTTCCAGCCTATAGCAGCTTCCAGCCTAAAGCAGCTTCCAGCCTAAAGCAGCTTCCAGCCTATAGCAGCTTCCTGCCTAAAGCAGCTTCCAGCCTATAGCAGCTTCCAGCCTACAGCAGCTTCCAGCCTTTGGCAGCTTCCATCCTATAGCAGCTTCCAGCCTATAGCAGCTTCCATCCTATAGCAGCTTCCAGCCTATAGCAGCTTCCATCCTATAGCAGCTTCCAGCATAAAGCAGCTTCCATCCTATAGCAGCTTCCAGCCTATAGCAGCTTCCAGCCTTTAGCAGCTTCCAACTTATAGCAGCTTTCAGCCTAAAGCAGCTTTCAGCCTAAAGCAGCTTCCAGCCTTTAGCAGCTTCCAACTTATAGCAGCTTTCAGCCTAAAGCAGCTTCCAGCCTATAGCAGCTTCCAGCCTAAAGCAGCTTCCAGCCTAAAGCAGCTTCCAACCTATAGCAGCTTCCAGCCTATAGCAGCTTCCAGCCTAAAGCAGCTTCCAGCCTAAAGCAGCTTCCAACCTATAGCAGCTTCCAGCCTATAGCAGCTTCCAGCCTATAGCAGCTCCCAGCCTAGAGCAGCTTCCAGCCTAGAGCAGCTCCCAGCCTAGAGCAGCTTCCATCCTAGAGCAGCTTCCAGCCTAGAGCAGCTTCCAGCCTAGAGCAGCTCCCAGCCTAGAGCAGCTCCCAGCCTAGAGCAGCTTCCAGCCTAATCCAGCCTATAGCAGCTTCCAGCCTAAAGCAGCTTCCGGCCTATAGCAGCTTCCGGCCTACAGCAGCTTCCGGCCTACAGCAGCTTCCGGCCTACAGCAGCTTCCGTCCAATAGCAGCTTCCAGCCTATAGCAGCTTCCAGCCTATAGCAGCTTCCAGCCTATAGCAGCTTCCAGCCTATAGCAGCTTCCAGCCTAAAGCAGCTTCCAGCCTATAGCAGCTTCCAGCCTATAGCAGCTTCCAGCCTAAAGCAGCTTCCAGCCAATAGCAGCTTCCAGCCTATAGCAGCTTCCAGCCAAAAGCAGCTTCCATCCTATAGCAGCTTCCAGCCTAAAGCAGCTTCCAGCCTAAAGCAGCTTCCAGCCTATAGCAGCTTCCATTCTATAGCAGCTTCCAGCCTAAAGCAGTTTCCATCCTATAGTAGCTTCCAGCCTATAGCAGCTTCCAACCTATAGCAGCTTCCGGCCTATAGCAGCTTCCGGCCTAAAGCAGCTTCCGGCCTATAGCAGCTTCCGGCCTACAGCAGCTTCCGGCCTACAGCAGCTTCCGGCCTACAGCAGCTTCCGTCCAATAGCAGGTTCCAGCCTATAGCAGCTTCCAGCCTATAGCAGCTTCCAGCCTAAAGCAGCTTCCAGCCTATAGCAGCTTCCAGCCTATAGCAGCTTCCAGCCTAAAGCAGCTTCCAGCCAATAGCAGCTTCCAGCCTATAGCAGCTTCCAGCCTAAAGCAGCTTCCATCCTATAGCAGCTTCCAGCCTAAAGCAGCTTCCAGCCTAAAGCAGCTTCCAGCCTATAGCAGCTTCCATCCTATAGCAGCTTCCAGCCTAAAGCAGTTTCCATCCTATAGTAGCTTCCAGCCTATAGCAGCTTCCAACCTATAGCAGCTTCCAGCCTATAGCAGCTTCCAGCCTAAAGCAGCTTCCAGCCTATAGCAGCTTCCAGCCTAAAGCAGCTTCCAGCCTAAAGCAGCTTCCAGCCTATAGCAGCTTCCTGCCTAAAGCAGCTTCCAGCCTATAGCAGCTTCCAGCCTACAGCAGCTTCCAGCCTTTGGCAGCTTCCATCCTATAGCAGCTTCCATCTTATAGCAGCTTCCAGCCTATAGCAGCTTCCATCCTAAATCAGCTTCCAGCCTAATCCAGCCTATAGCAGCTTCCATCCTATAGCAGCTTCCAGCCTAAAGCAGCTTCCAGCCTAAAGCAGCTTCCATCCTAAATCAGCTTCCAGCCTAATCCAGCCTATAGCAGCTTCCGGCCTAAAGCAGCTTCCGGCCTATAGCACCTTCCGGCCTGCAGCACCTTCCGGCTGCAGCACCTTCCGGCCTACAGCACCTTCCGGCCTACAGCAGCTTCCGGCCTACAGCAGCTTCCGGCCTACAGCAGCTTCCGGCCTACAGCAGCTTCCGGCCTACAGCAGCTTCCGGCCTACAGCAGCTTCCGGCCTACAGCAGCTTCCGGCCTACAGCAGCTTCCGGCCAACAGCAGCTTCCGGCCAACAGCAGCTTCCAGCCTAAAGCAGCTTCCAGCCTATAGCAGCTTCCAGCCTATAGCAGCTTCCAGCCTAAAGCAGCTTCCAGCCAATAGCAGCTTCCAGCCTATAGCAGCTTCCATCCTATAGCAGCTTCCAGCCTAAAGCAGCTTCCAGCCTATAGCAGCTTCCAGCCTAAAGCAGCTTCCAGCCTAAAGCAGCTTCCAGCCTATAGCAGCTTCCAGCCTATAGCAGCTTCCAGCCTAAAGCAGCTTCCAGCCAATAGCAGCTTCCAGCCTATAGCAGCTTCCAGCCTAAAGCAGCTTCCATCCTATAGCAGCTTCCAGCCTAAAGCAGCTTCCAGCCTAAAGCAGCTTCCAGCCTATAGCAGCTTCCAGCCTATAGCAGCTTCCAGCATAAAGCAGTTTCCATCCTATAGTAGCTTCCAGCCTATAGCAGCTTTCAACCTATAGCAGCTTCCAGCCTATAGCAGCTTCCAGCCTAAAGCAGCTTCCAGCCTATAGCAGCTTCCAGCCTATAGCAGCTTCCAGCCTAAAGCAGCTTCCAGCCTAAAGCAGCTTCCAGCCTATAGCAGCTTCCTGCCTAAAGCAGCTTCCAGCCTATAGCAGCTTCCAGCCTACAGCAGCTTCCAGCCTTTGGCAGCTTCCATCCTATAGCAGCTTCCAGCCTATAGCAGCTTCCAGCCTATAGCAGCTTCCATCCTATAGCAGCTTCCAGCATAAAGCAGCTTCCATCCTATAGCAGCTTCCAGCCTATAGCAGCTTCCAGCCTTTAGCAGCTTCCAACTTATAGCAGCTTTCAGCCTAAAGCAGCTTTCAGCCTAAAGCAGCTTCCAGCCTTTAGCAGCTTCCAACTTATAGCAGCTTTCAGCCTAAAGCAGCTTCCAGCCTATAGCAGCTTCCAGCCTATAGCAGCTTCCAGCCTAAAGCAGCTTCCAACCTATAGCAGCTTCCAGCCTATAGCAGCTTCCAGCCTAAAGCAGCTTCCAGCCTAAAGCAGCTTCCAACCTATAGCAGCTTCCAGCCTAGAGCAGCTCCCAGCCTAGAGCAGCTCCCAGCCTAGAGCAGCTCCCAGCCTAGAGCAGCTTCCATCCTAGAGCAGCTTCCAGCCTAAAGCAGCTTCCAGCCTAGAGCAGCTCCCAGCCTAGAGCAGCTTCCAGCCTAATCCAGCCTATAGCAGCTTCCGGCCTAAAGCAGCTTCCGGCCTATAGCAGCTTCCGGCCTACAGCAGCTTCCGGCCTACAGCAGCTTCCGGCCTACAGCAGCTTCCGTCCAATAGCAGCTTCCAGCCTATAGCAGCTTCCAGCCTATAGCAGCTTCCAGCCTAAAGCAGCTTCCAGCCTATAGCAGCTTCCAGCCTATAGCAGCTTCCAGCCTAAAGCAGCTTCCAGCCAATAGCAGCTTCCAGCCTATAGCAGCTTCCAGCCTAAAGCAGCTTCCATCCTATAGCAGCTTCCAGCCTAAAGCAGCTTCCAGCCTAAAGCAGCTTCCAGCCTATAGCAGCTTCCATTCTATAGCAGCTTCCAGCCTAAAGCAGTTTCCATCCTATAGTAGCTTCCAGCCTATAGCAGCTTCCAACCTATAGCAGCTTCCAGCCTATAGCAGCTTCCAGCCTAAAGCAGCTTCCAGCCTATAGCAGCTTCCAGCCTATAGCAGCTTCCAGCCTAAAGCAGCTTCCAGCCTAAAGCAGCTTCCAGCCTATAGCAGCTTCCTGCCTAAAGCAGCTTCCAGCCTATAGCAGCTTCCAGCCTACAGCAGCTTCCAGCCTTTGGCAGCTTCCATCCTATAGCAGCTTCCATCTTAAAGCAGCTTCCAGCCTATAGCAGCTTCCATCCTAAATCAGCTTCCAGCCTAATCCAGCCTATAGCAGCTTCCATCCTATAGCAGCTTCCAGCCTAAAGCAGCTTCCAGCCTAAAGCAGCTTCCATCCTAAATCAGCTTCCAGCCTAATCCAGCCTATAGCAGCTTCCAGCCTAAAGCAGCTTCCGGCCTATAGCACCTTCCGGCCTACAGCACCTTCCGGCCTGCAGCACCTTCCGGCCTGCAGCAGCTTCCGGCCTGCAGCAGCTTCCGGCCTACAGCAGCTTCCGGCCTACAGCAGCTTCCGGCCTACAGCAGCTTCCGGCCAATAGCAGCTTCCGGCCAATAGCAGCTTCCAGCCTAAAGCAGCTTCCAGCCTATAGCAGCTTCCAGCCTATAGCAGCTTCCAGCCTAAAGCAGCTTCCAGCCAATAGCAGCTTCCAGCCTATAGCAGCTTCCATCCTATAGCAGCTTCCAGCCTAAAGCAGCTTCCAACCTATAGCAGCTTCCAGCCTAAAGCAGCTTCCAGCCTAAAGCAGCTTCCAGCCTATAGCAGCTTCCAGCCTAAAGCAGTTTCCATCCTATAGTAGCTTCCAGCCTATAGCAGCTTCCAACCTATAGTAGCTTCCAGCCTATAGCAGCTTCCAGCCTATAGCAGCTTCTAGCCTAAAGCAGCTTCCAGCCTATAGCAGGTTCCATCCTATAGCAGCTTCCAGCCTATAGCAGCTTCCATCCTATAGCAGCTTCCAGCCTAAAGCAGCTTCCAGCCTAAAGCAGCTTCCAGCCTATAGCAGCTTCCAGCCTATAGCAGCTTCCTGCCTAAAGCAGCTTCCAGCCTATAGCAGCTTCCAGCCTACGGCAGCTTCCAGCCTTTGGCAGCTTCCATCCTATAGCAGCTTCCATCTTATAGCAGCTTCCAGCCTATAGCAGCTTCCATCCTAAATCAGCTTCCAGCCTAATCCAGCCTATAGCAGCTTCCATCCTATAGCAGCTTCCAGCCTAAAGCAGCTTCCAGCCTAAAGCAGCTTCCATCCTAAATCACCTTCCAGCCTATAGCAGCTTCCAGCCTAAAGCAGCTTCCAGCCTAAAGCAGTTTCCAGCCTATAGCAGCTTCCAGCCTATAGCAGCTTCCAGCCTAAAGCAGCTTCCAGCCTGTAGCAGCTTCCAGCATAAAGCAGCTTCCAGCCTATAGCAGCTTCCAGCCTAAAGCAGCTTCCATCCTATAGCAGCTTCCATCCTATAGCAGCTTCCAGCCTATTGCAACTTCCAGCCTATAGCAGCTTCCAGCCTAAAGCAGCTTCCAGCCTATAGCAGCTTCCAGCCTATAGCAGCTTCCATCCTATAGCAGCTTCCATCCTATAGCAGCTTCCAGCCTATAGCAGCTTCCAGCCTAAAGCAGCTTCCAGCCTATAGCAGCTTCCAGCCTAAAGCAGCTTCCATCCTATAGCAGCTTCCATCCTATAGCAGCTTCCAGCCTATAGCAGCTTCCAGCCTATAGCAGCTTCCAGCCTATAGCAGCTTCCAGCCTATAGCAACTTCCAGCCTAAAGCAGCTTCCAGCCTATAGCAGCTTCCAGCCTATAGCAGCTTCCAGCCTTTAGCAGCTTCCAACTTATAGCAGCTTTCAGCCTAAAGCAGCTTCCAGCCTAAAGCAGCTTCCAGCTTATAGCAGCTTTCAGCCTAAAGCAGCTTCCAGCCTATAGCAGCTTCCAGCCTAAAGCAGCTTCCAGCCTAAAGCAGCTTCCAACCTATAGCAGCTTCCAGCCTATAGCAGCTTCCAGCCTATAGCAGCTCCCAGCCTAAAGCAGCTTCCAGCCTATAGCAGCTCCCAGCCTAAATCAGCTCCCATCCTAGAGCAGCTTCCAGCCTAGAGCAGCTTCCAGCCTAGAGCAGCTTCCAGCCTAGAGCAGCTCCCAGCCTAGAGCAGCTTCCAGCCTAGAGCAGCTTCCAGCCTAATCCAGCCTATAGCAGCTTCCAGCCTAAATCAGCTTCCGGCCTATAGCAGCTTCCGGCCTATAGCAGCTTCCGGCCTAAAGCAGCTTCCGGCCTACAGCAGCTTCCGGCCTACAGCAGCTTCCGGCCTACAGCAGCTTCCGGCCTACAGCAGCTTCCAGCCAATACCAGCTTCCAGCCTATAGCAGCTTCCAGCCTATAGCAGCTTCCAGCCTATAGCAGCTTCCAGCCTAAAGCAGCTTCCAGCCTATAGCAGCTTCCAGCCTATAGCAGCTTCCAGCCTAAAGCAGCTTCCAGCCAATAGCAGCTTCCAGCCTATAGCAGCTTCCAGCCTATAGCAGCTTCCAGCCTAAAGCAGCTTCCAGCCTATAGCAGCTTCCAGCCTAAAGCAGCTTCCAGCCTATAGCAGCTTCCAGCCTAAAGCAGTTTCCATCCTATAGTAGCTTCCAGCCTATAGCAGCTTCCAACCTATAGCAGCTTCCAGCCTATAGCAGCTTCCAGCCTATAGCAGCTTCCAGCCTAAAGCAGCTTCCAGCCTATAGCAGCTTCCAGCCTATAGCAGCTTCCATCCTATAGCAGCTTCCAGCCTAAAGCAGTTTCCATCCTATAGTAGCTTCCAGCCTATAGCAGCTTCCAACCTATAGCAGCTTCCAGCCTATAGCAGCTTCCAGCCTATAGCAGCTTCCAGCCTAAAGCAGCTTCCAGCCTATAGCAGCTTCCAGCCTAAAGCAGCTTCCAGCCTAAAGCAGCTTCCAGCCTATAGCAGCTTCCTGCCTAAAGCAGCTTCCAGCCTATAGCAGCTTCCAGCCTACAGCAGCTTCCAGCCTTTGGCAGCTTCCATCCTATAGCAGCTTCCATCTTATAGCAGCTTCCAGCCTATAGCAGCTTCCATCCTAAATCAGCTTCCAGCCTAATCCAGCCTATAGCAGCTTCCATCCTATAGCAGCTTCCAGCCTAAAGCAGCTTCCATCCTAAATCAGCTTCCAGCCTAATCCAGCCTATAGCAGCTTCCGGCCTACAGCAGCTTCCGGCCTACAGCAGCTTCCGGCCTACAGCAGCTTCCAGCCAATAGCAGCTTCCAGCCAATAGCAGCTTCCAGCCTAAAGCAGCTTCCAGCCTATAGCAGCTTCCAGCCTATAGCAGCTTCCAGCCAATAGCAGCTTCCAGCCTATAGCAGCTTCCATCCTATAGCAGCTTCCAGCCTAAAGCAGCTTCCAGCCTAAAGCAGCTTCCAGCCTTTGGCAGCTTCCATCCTATAGCAGCTTCCAGCCTTTGGCAGCTTCCATCCTATAGCAGCTTCCATCTTATAGCAGCTTCCAGCCTATAGCAGCTTCCATCCTAAATCAGCTTCCAGCCTAATCCAGCCTATAGCAGCTTCCATCCTATAGCAGCTTCCAGCCTTAAGCAGCTTCCAGCCTAAAGCAGCTTCCATCCTAAATCACCTTCCAGCCTAATCCAGCCTATAGCAGCTTCCAGCCTAAAGCAGTTTCCAGCCTATAGCAGCTTCCAGCCTATAGCAGCTTCCAGCCTAAAGCAGCTTCCATCCTATAGCAGCTTCCATCCTATAGCAGCTTCCAGCCTATAGCAGCTTCCAGACTAAAGCAGCTTCCAGCCTATAGCAGCTTCCAGCCTAAAGCAGCTTCCAGCCTATAGCAGCTTCCAGACTAAAGCAGCTTCCAGCCTAAAGCAGCTTCCAGCCTATAGCAGCTTCCAGCCTAAAGCAGCTTCCAGCCTATAGCAGCTTCCAGCCTATAGCAGCTTCCAGACTAAAGCAGCTTCCAGCCTATAGCAGCTTCCATCCTATAGCAGCTTCCATCCCATAGCAGCTTCCAGCCCATAGCAGCTTCCATCCTATAGCAGCTTCCAGCCTAAAGCAGCTTCCAGCCTAAAGCAGCTTCCAGCCTATAGCAGCTTCCAGCCTATAGCAGCTTCCAGCCTATAGCAGCTTCCGTCCTATAGCAGCGTCCAGCCTATAGCAGCTTCCAGCCTATAGCAGCTTCCAGCCTATAGCAGCTTCCAGCCTATAGCAGCTTCCAGCGCAGCTTCCAACCTATAGCAGCTTCCAGCCTAAAGCAGCTTCCAGCCTATAGCAGCTTCCAGCATAAAGCAGCTTCCAGCCTATAGCAGCTTCCATCCTATAGCAGCTTCCAGCCTAAAGCAGCTTCCATCCTATAGCAGCTTCCAGCCTAAAGCAGCTACCATCCTATAGCAGCTTCCATCCTATAGCAGCTTCCATCCTATAGCAGCTTCCAGCATAAAGCAGCTTCCATCCTAAAGCAGCTTCCAGCCTATAGCAGCTTCCAGCCTAAAGCAGCTTCCAGCCTAAAGCAGCTTCCAGCCTATAGCAGCTTCCATCCTATAGTAGCTTCCAGCCTATAGCAGCTTCCATCCTATAGCAGCTTCCATCCTATAGCAGCTTCCAGCCTAAAGCAGCTTCCATCCTATAGCAGCTTCCAGCCTAAAGCAGCTTCCAGCCTATAGCAGCTTCCAGCCTATAGCAGCTTCCATCCTATAGCAGCTTCCAGCCTATAGCAGCTTCCATCCTATAGCAGCTTCCATCCTATAGCAGCTTCCAGCCTATAGCAGCTTCCATCCTATAGCAGCTTCCAGCCTATAGCAACTTCCAGCCTACGGCAGCTTCCAGCCTACGGCAGCTTCCAGCCTAAGGCAGCTTCCAGCCTATGGCAGCTTCCAGCCTATGGCAGCTTCCAGCCTACAGCAGCTTCCATCCTACAGCAGCTTCCAGCCTAAAGCAGCTTCCAGCCTATGGCAGCTTCCAGCCTATGGCAGCTTCCAGCCTACGGCAGCTTCCAGCCTAAAGCAGCTTCCAGCCTATAGCAGCTTCCATCCTATAGCAGTTTCCAGCCTAAAGCAGCTTCCAGCCTAAAGCAGCTTCCAGCCTATAGCAGCTTCCATCCTATAGCAGCTTCCAGCCTAAAGCAGCTTCCAGCCTATAGCAGCTTCCAGCCTATAGCACCTTCCATCCTATAGCAGCTTCCAGCCTATAGCAGCTTCCAGCCTAAAGCAGCTTCCATCCTATAGCAGCTTCCAGCATATAGCAGCTTCAATCCTATAGCAGTTTCCAGCCTAAAGCAGCTTCCAGCCTATAGCAGCTTCCATCCTTTAGCAGCTTCCAGCCTATAGCAGCTTCCAGCCTATAGCAGCTTCCAGCCTAAAGCAGCTTCCATCCTATAGCAGCTTCCAGCCTATAGCAGCTTCCAGCCTACAGCAGCTTCCAGCCTATAGCAGCTTCCATCCTATAGCAGCTTCCAGCCTAAAGCAGCTTCCAGCCTATAGCAGCTTCCAGCCTATAGCACCTTCCATCCTATAGCAGCTTCCAGCCTATAGCAGCTTCCAGCCTAAAGCAGCTTCCATCCTATAGCAGCTTCCAGCCTATAGCAGCTTCCATCCTATAGCAGCTTCCATCCTATAGCAGCTTCCATCCTATAGCAGCTTCCAGCCTATAGCAGCTTCCATCCTATAGCAGCTTCCATCCTATAGCAGCTTCCATCCTATAGCAGCTTCCAGCCTATAGCACCTTCCATCCTATAGCAGCTTCCAGCCTATAGCAGCTTCCAGCCTATAGCAGCTTCCATCCTATAGCAGCTTCCAGCCTATGTGCAGCTTTTTGAAGCATTGTCACCTTCCTAATTTTGGGACTGCACCTTGCCCATCTATGCACAGCACAACCCTATAAACAGCAATGGAACAATCACTTGGCAGTGTCCTGAGGTTAATTATTAGTCAAGACAATCCTCTTGATGTTTGAAATAATGCCGTGGAATCCTGTGTCCACCTCACACTGGTTGGAGAATTTGGGCTTATTCCTCCTACTGAGAGATGGCACCTCTGAATGCCCAGCACTCCCTCAGTATTTCACTGGAGCATCAGCTCAGACTTTGTGCCTAGATATCTGGAGTGAGCCTTGAACCCACAAGTCTTCTCTCTCCAGGCAATCTGGTGGGCAAGATCTGGTGTACAGATTGATGGGGCCGGATTCACCGACCCCACGCCGGGTCGGAGAATCGCTGGGGAGCTGCACGAATCGTGCCACGCCTCCCTGACGCGATTCTCCACAGAGCGGAGAATCGGCGCAATTGCGGCCGGCGTGGTCGGCGTGGCGCCGCGATTCTCCGGCCCGGATTGGCCAAGCGGTCGTACAACAAAACCCGAGTCCCGCCGGTGCTGTTCTAACTTGCCCTGAGCTGGCGGGACCTCAGCGTTGAAGGGTCCAGGGGCGGCCTGTTGGGGGGGGTGGGTGGGGGTATCCGACCCCGGGGGACCTCCGATGTGGCCTGGCCCACGATCGGGACCCACCGATCGGCGGGCCGGCCTCTCTGTCTCCCGGCCTCCTTTCTTCCGCACCGGCAGCTGTACTCCTGTACCATGTTGGGTCGGGGCCGGCGCGGACAAGGGAGACAGTGCGCATGTACGGAAATCGCGCCGGTGGGACTGCTCATGCGCGGGTTCGCACCGGACCCACTGCGCATGCGTGCATTCACCGGCGCCCATTCCACAGCCGGATCCGCAGCTGGAGCAGCGTGAAGCGCTCCAGCGCTGTGCTGGCCCGCTGTAGGGGCCAGTATTGCTGATCCTGGGCCGTGTTGACGCCGTTGAGAAACACAACGGGGTTTCTGACGGCATCAACACTTAGCCTTAGGATCAGAGAATCCCACCCATGGACTTTTCTGTGCCTTTGCTGTTACTCAAGCCCATGATTTCAGACTTAAATGTGCTTGTTAGCAGTCAAAAACAAAGATCAAAGAACAAAGAAAGGTACAGCACAGGAACAGGCCCTTCGGCCCTCCAAGCCTGAGCTGACCATGCTACCCATCGAAACTAAAATCTTCTACACTTCTGGGGGTCCATATCCCTCTACAAGGCAACATCCTGGTAAACCTCTTCTGCACCCTCTCCAAAGCTTCCACATCCTTCTGGTAGTGTGGCGACCAGAATTGAACACTATACTCCAAGTGTGGCCTAATTAAGGTTCTATACAGCTGTAGCATAACTTGCCAATTTCTATACTCAATACCGGCTGGTGAAGGCAAGAATGCCATATGCTTTTTTGACTACCTTTCTCCACCTGCGTTGCCACTTTCAGTGATCTGTGGACATGTCCACCCAGATCGAACTGCCTGTCAGTACTCTTAAGGGTTTTGTTATTTACCGTTTATTTCCCACCTGTATTAGACCTTCCAAAATGCATTACCTCACATTTGTCTGGATTAAACTCCATCTGCCTACTCGCTGCCCAAGTCTACAACCGATCTATATACTGCTGTATCCTCTGACAGTCCTCATCGCTATCCGTAATTCCACTAAACTTGTGTCATCTGCAAACTTACTAATCAGACCAGTTACATTTTCCTCCCAATCATTTATATATACTATGAACAGCAAAGGTCCCAGCACTGATCCCTGTTGAACACCAGTAGTCACAGCCTTCCATTCAGAAAAGCACCCTTCCATTGCTACCCTCTGTCTTCTATGACCGAGCCAGTTCTGTATCCATCTTGCCAGCTCACCCCTGATCCCGTGTGACTTTTCTTCTGTACCAGTCAGCCATGAGGGACCTTGTCAAAGAATTTACTGAAGTCCATGTAGACAACATCCACTGCCCTACCCTCATCAATCATCTTCATCACTTCCTCAAAAAACTTTATCAAGTCAGTGAGACACGAGGGCAGCATGATGGCCCAGTGCTTAGCACTGCAGCCTCATGGAGCCGAGGCCCCAGGTTCGATCCCGGCTCTGGGTCACTGTCCATGTGGAGTTTGCACATTCTCCCAGTGTTTGCGTGGGTTTCGCCCCCACACCCCAAAGATGTGCAGGCTAGGTGGATTGGCCACGCTAAATTGCCCCTTCATTGGAAAAAATGAATTGCGTACTCTAAATTTATAGAATTTTTTAAAATGTTGGTGAGACACAACCTCCCCTTCACAAACTCATGCTGCCTTTTTCCAATATATCCACTTGTTTCCAAATGGGAGTAAATCCTGTCTTGAAGAATCCTCTCCAAACATTCCCTGCCACTGACATAAGGCTCACGTGCCAGCAATTCCATGGATTATCCTTGCTACCCTTCTTAAACAAAGGAACAACATTGGCTATTCTCCAGTCCTCTGGGACCTCACCTGTAACCAGTGAGGACATAAATATTTCTGTCCAGGCCCAGCAATTTCCTCCCTTGCCTCCCTCAGTATTCTGGGGTTATTCCCATCAGGCTCTGGGGGATTTTCAAGGTGATGGCAGGACTGACATATGAAGAAAGACTGGATCGACTGGGCTGGTACTCATTGGAGTTTAGAAGAATGAGAGGAGATCTCATAGAAACATATAAAATCCTGGTGGGACTGGACAGGCTAGATGCAGGAAAAATGTTGCCGATATTGGGAACGTCCAGAAGTAGGGACCACAGACTAAGAATAAGGGGTAAGCCATTCAGGGCTGAGATGAGGAAGAACATCCTTCTCTCAGAGATTGTGAAGTTGTGGAATTCTCTACCACAGAAAGCTATTGTGGCCAGTTTGTTGGATCTTCAAGAGGGAGCTGGACGTGGCCCTTGCAGCTAAAGGGATCAAAGGGTATAGAGAAAAGCGGAAGTGGGATACTGAATTTGCATGATCAGCCATGATCATATTGAATGGTGGTGCAGGCTCGAAGGGCCAAATGGCCTACTCCCCGACCTATTTTCTATGTTTCTATGTATGAATCTGCATGTCCGGTGCTGACAGAGTCAGGCCAGGCTGCAAAAAAGACAAAAAGGAATTGTATTTTTATCGCAAGTGTCACAACCTCAGGATATAATAAGGTGGTTTACAACCAATGAAGTACTTTAGAAATGTAGTCACCAATGGAACATAAAATAAGTCACCTGTTCACCCACACAAAGGTCTCACAGACACAAATGAGATGATGACCAGTTCATCGGTTTCAATGAATGATTTGTCGAATCATAGAACAGTACCTTAAAGGAGGATGTAATTCAGCCCATTGAGTCTGGCCTGTTTCTTTCAAAGAATGTAATATCTTACCAGATTCGCAACCACGAAGTAGATTAACGAATGAACGGTTTATTTGGGCGAATAACTATTTTTTTTTTAATTTGGAGTACCCAATTATTTTTTCCAATTAAGGGGCAATTTAGCGTGGCCGATTCACCTAACCTGCACATCTTTGGGTTGTGGGGGCGAAACCCACACAGACACGGGGAGAATGTGCAAACTCCACACGGACAGTGACCCAGGGCCGGGATTCGAACCCGGGTGCTCAGCGCTGTAGGCAGCAATGCTAACCACTGTGCCACCGTGCTGCCCGGGCGAATAACTATTTACAGAGTGTGAGATAAAGGCTACCGTACACCACGATTCCAAACTTCTAACAGTACAACCCACGCTCACACCCAGGGTTTGCGTGCTCCAGCCCGATTGGCCCTACGAGTCACATGACCCCCCCACCCCAAGAACTCGCCTTTATAGGGCCACGCTACCACCTCCCTCTCTTTGTAAGTTCCTGATTAACACATTACAACACCAATGGAACTATTTACAATACTATATAACAAATGGATCTCAGCACAATCCCTTACAAGGTAAGTCAGATCCTTGGGGAGTGTTGTTATTCACTAGCGGCAGCTCCCGCAGTAGAGGTAACTTTGGTTTGAACCTCAATGGGTTGACTCTTGACATGCGAATGTGCGTACTTGCAGAGAATTCCCCCACTTCCCACGGAGCATTACTGGGGTCACTCCAATACCACCTCTGGTACTTCTTGAGCAGTATGTGTAGAGGTGTCAATATTGTAGAAAGATTATAATAATAATAATATAATGTGTAGCTTCCCTGAATTTACATCTCTCCTGGGGTGATCTCCCGCAGACCGATCACATTCTTTGTAGTTCCTCCTCTGTGGATCAAATTGCTGACACCTCTGCACTCTCTTTTGCTCCCAACCTCTTATGTTCATTACTTTCTGTGCCTTCATCCCTAGCACCATGACTGCCAGCAACCTCCAGCTAAATCTGGGGGATCTCGCCTGCTAGCACGCTCTGCACTTCCATCGCCCTCTTTCAGAACGTTCCATAGCCTGGGTTACCTCCAATGCCTTCCTTCAGGTAATCTCTGCCTCTGCTAACAACTTCTTTGTGTGGATACCTCGTTACATGTCGTTGAGTGCAGTCACAAGCTCAGCCGTTTGTTTTAGGAACGTCACGAACACTGCTACCATCTCCCCATGGGCTCTCCTCATCAAATTAATTTGTATCATTGCTTTATCACCAAGGGTTTCAGGTGATAATGTCGCTCGACTAATTCCACAGGCTGCTCAAAAGTTTGGGAGTTGGGGGCATCTGGAGAAGTCCGACTCCTTATCAGGTTATAGGTCAGGGACCCCACAGGCTGCAATAGGATTAACCACTGCTTCTCTTTCCCCCCCCCTCCCCAATTTCATTGGCCTTTAAAGAAATAGCACAGGTATTTGACATATAGCACCCACTGCTCCACGTTTCCCAAAAAAATGGCATTTTGACACTCACAGACTGAACGAGTTTGCTTCAAAGGAAAAGGTGGCATGGTGGCACAGTGGTTAGCACTGCTGCCTCAGAGCACCAGCGACCTGGGTTCACTTCTGCCGTTGGGTCACTGTCTGTGTGGAGTTTGCACATTCTTCCCATGTCTGCATGGTTTCCACCGGGTGCTCTGGTTTCCTTCTACAGTGCAAAGATGTGCAGGTTAGGTGATTGGCCATGTTAAATTGCCCCTTAGTTGGGTTAGGACAGGGGAGTGGGCCTCGCTAGGGTGCTCTTTCGGAGCATTGGTCCAGAGTCGATGGGCTGAAAGGCCTCCTTCTGCTCTGTCGGGGTTCTATGGAAACACTTCTACACAAGATCTGTTCTCCTGACTTTTGTAGCAGTAGGTAGGTACTCCAATCGATCCTCGTCGTCAAATGTATCTTGAAAGACTGGCAACCACCAAGTAGATCAACAAATAAACGGTTTATTAAGGCAAGTAACTATTTACAGAGAGTGAGATGAAGGCCACTGTACTCAGTGATTCCAAACTCCTAACAGTATAGCCCAGGCTCAGCCCCAGGATTCACATGCTCCGGTCCCATTGCCCTACAGGTCACATGACCTCCAAGACCCCCACCCCCTTAAAGGGGCCCACCACCACAGAGAGCAATCCAGTTAGTCCCACACCCCTGCTCATTCTCCCATATTCCCACAATTATTACCCTTTCAAGGGCAGCACGGTGGCCTAGTGGTTAGCACAACCGCCTCACGGCGCTGAGGTCCCAGGTTCGATCCCGGCTCTGGGTCACTGTCCGTGTGGAGTTTGCACATTCTCCCCGTGTCTGCGTGGGTTTCGCCCCCACAACCCAAAAATGTGCAGAGTAGGTGGATTGGCCACGCTAAATTGCCCCTTAATTGGAAGAAATAATTGGGTAATCTAAATTTATAAAAAAAAAAAAAAAAATTATTACCCTTTCTAATATGTACCCAATTCCCTTTTCCAAATTACTATTGAATCTGTGCCCACCGCTGTCAGGCAGTGCATTCCAAATCTGAACCAGTATTGTGTAAAAATGTATTGCTTGTCTTTATGTAGCTTATCAAAACTTCTCATGGTTTTAAACAGCTCGATCACGTCTCCCCTGAGCCTTTTCTGACCCAAGACTGCTTTAGCTTTCTCCTTTGTGATGTTCCCATAGTTGAATATCTAATTGACATCCACCGTCGGTCAGGGCTCGCACATTATTGTAGTCAATGAGGAGTCCCGAAAAGGAGAGTGAAAAATGGTTTATTTCCCACTCACGCTCGTCAATACAATACCAAACTAACAATCCAAGAGCCAGCTGGAACCATCCTGAGATGTCGGCTTCTTCCTGGGCCGGCCGTCGAGGTTACAACCCACAGGAAGTGACTTTGGAGAGGCTGGCGGGTTTCCGGATCTATGGAACTGTGCTTGGCTCCTTCAGGAAAGGAGGGGTGGAGAATAAAAACAGAATCTTAATCCTACAGATAACCTACACCCCCCGCACTGCTATCTCTCTCCCTGCACCACTGCACCTGCACATCAGCAATCCAGCAGCAAGCACACCATTTAAAAAGAAGATCTAATGAAAGGTCAGGGACCGCCAACGAGAGAACAGGGACCTCACTCAGAAAGAAGGTCAGAGTGCAGATTAATGCAGCACCCTGCTTAACATTCAACCATGTGCTGACAATTTTATTGTGTCACACTTATGCACATCGATATTTTACTTGTAACCCATAGCCTCTTGGCACATCACTGACCCCTCAAACCCCTCAGTACGTCACAGGATTGAGTGTGAACTTAAAATGGTGGCAGCCTAGAAGAATGTTCCACCTCATCATTGCTGCAAAATCCGTTTTTGGAGTATTAACATTGATTAAGTATTAGTGATGGCCATGTTGCCATAATTTTCTGCCAACTATTCAAAATGACTGTGTCACTTCACAGTGTACAGCTCTGCCAACTGCTTAATGTGACTGTGTCACAACACAGTGTACAGCTCTGCCAATCGTACACCAAACCATCCCAATGTGACTGTGTCACAACACAGGGTACAGCTCTGCCAATTGTACACCCGGCCAACTCAATGTGACTGTGTCACAACACAGGGTACAGCTCTGCCAATCGTACACCAAACCATCCCAATGTGACTGTGTCACAACACAGTGTACAGCTCTGCCAATTGTACACCCGGCCAACTCAATGTGACTGTGTCACAACACAGTGTACAGCTCTGCCAATCGTACACCCGGCCAACTCAATGTGACTGTGTCACAACACAGTGTACAGCTCTGCCAATTGTACACCCGGCCAACTCAATGTGACTGTGTCACAACACAGGGTACAGCTCTGCCAATCGTACACCAAACCATCCCAATGTGACTGTGTCACAACACAGGGTACAGCTCTGCCAATTGTACACCCGGCCAACTCAATGTGACTGTGTCACAACACAGTGTACAGCTCTGCCAACCGTACACCAACCCATCCCAATGTGACTGTGTCACAACACAGTGTACAGCTCTGCCAACCATACACCAAACCATCCCAATGTGACTGTGTCACAACACAGGGTACAGCTCTGCCAATCGTACACCCGGCCAACTCAATGTGACTGTGTCACAACACAGGGTACAGCTCTGCCAATCGTACACCCGGCCATCCCAATGTGACTGTGTCACAACACAGTGTACAGCTCTGCCAATCGTACACCAAACCATCTGAACATGGTCACAGCACAGTAACTCTGCTTGTAATCTGGGGATGTCAACCCCCTTGGTACATTTTCTGGGCGATTTCATCACTTGACTTCCAACTGGCCACTCGCCCACACTCCTGGCATCGACTGTCCGACTTTTGCGTGCATTGCCTTTTCACACCCATCGGGAAAAGGACAAATTCTCCGATAGCTGATTGAATCTTGAGAGTTAATGGGTCAAACAATTCTCTCCCCATTTCTAATATAATCTGACATGTTTGTTTCAAACACTAGCTTTCGGAGCACTGCTCCGAAAGCTGGTGTTTGAAACAAACATGTTGGACTTTAACCTGGTATTGTAAGACTTCTTACTGTGCTCACCCCAGTCCAACGCTGGCATCTCCACATCATAATATAATCTGAGAGTTGAAGGAAAACGATAAAAAGGGTCTGGTTTAGCATAGTGGGCTATACAGCTGGTTTGTAATGCAGAACAAGGCCAACAGTGCGGGACCAATTCCCGTACCAGCCTCCCCGAACAGGCGCCGGAATGTGGCAACTAGGGGCTTTTCACATTAACTTCATTTGAAGCCCACTTGTGACAATAAGCGATTTTCATTTTTCATTTTATAAAGCATCATCGCATCTGACAAAAAGAGCATAATTTGCCTGAAAAATTCAACTGCAACAAGAAATATGACAGGACTTTTGGCTGGTGGTAAAACAGAGCACAAATGATTGGGCCCCACGGAAGTTCAGGAGCCCAGTGATGTGGTTTCATATTCACAGAAGCAACGAGATGCTTAGAAATCCTCTAATTATTTCAATATATGGGGATAAAGAGAGAAGTTGTAACTAGACAGTAAAGATAAGTTTTGGGGATAATAAACCACCAGTGAGTGCGAAACAAGGCGGCCAATTATGCGCCTGACAGCATTAGGTGATTTAATTTTCACTAAAGCAATGAATCTAATCAGAAGTCCTCTAATTATTCCAATTCGCGGGATGAAAAGAGATTGACTTGAAACAGTATGGTAAAGAGATGTGGGGATAGGAGTTTCTTCATCCGGTAGATACCACTCTGAAGTATTTAAAAGACCACATAATAAAGCAAAGGTCAAATGACTCAAGGTGGGGCTTATTAACATTACCTAACCTCCA
This sequence comes from Scyliorhinus canicula, assembly GCF_902713615.1. Classification (NCBI taxonomy): domain Eukaryota; kingdom Metazoa; phylum Chordata; class Chondrichthyes; order Carcharhiniformes; family Scyliorhinidae; genus Scyliorhinus; species Scyliorhinus canicula. Next base: position 66,982,357 of record NC_052146.1, read on the forward strand.
AGGCCTCGCTGATTTTATCTGCTGGTGTTCACAAGCTTCCCCCATCCCCCGGCCACATGCCATCAATTTAGATTTAGCTGCTTGCCTTTTCAAAGAGGCAGAGACCAAAAGCGTTTCCTTTCCATTTGCTCGTGACACGCCAACCTCAAGCGAAGAGGGCAAACCCTGCCCTTATGCTCAGTTATCCCCTAATATAGTCGACTCTGGATAAATGTGGCCTGCTCCAAATAAAATTCCAATGGTTCAAATCGTCTCCCCAATCGCTCCCACCGGGCAAAGATTCCAGTCCAACGACTGAACTCCTTTCCTTTTCAACTCCACTGAGCATGTAGGTTTTGCAATAACCAAAAACACTTCTCCCCTTGTTGGGCTGTATCGGCCCCCTTGCCATTCGCACTTATCGTTCAAAACCCCAACAAAGTAAAAGATTTTTCCAGATCTTATTCTGCACTATATCTTATCCTAATCATAGAGTGCATTAAATAAAAAATTAATTCTGAGCAAGAAAAGCGTCAGAGCCCGTGACAGTGTGATGCTCGCACCGCACCAACCACTTCCAATGTATTTTGTTTGAAAATACACGTTTGAACTCCTGTTTTAAGAATTGCTAAAAGAGTCAATGAATGACCAGAGCCGGGGACAAAAGATTTATTGTTTCCTGAAGTTGAGAGGAATCCTGATTGAAGCACAACATTTGCTGGCAGCCCTGCTGTGGGTCTGACTGCCCCGACAGACATTTGTTGGTGATTAGCTGCTTCTGTACAGGAGGCGGCTCAATTCACGTACTGCACTCTCCTGGCTGCATTCCTGTTTTCAACTGCAGTGTTTCCTCATTCCTTTCCTTCCCTCACCACCCCCATTTCCAACATCATTCCTCTGAGGTGTGCCTTATGTGCAGCCCACACACAGCCACACACACAGATCGATACACAGGCACACACACTGACACACACACACACACAGATCGATACACAGGCACACACACTGACACACAGACACACACACAGATCGATACACACACACACACAGATCGATACACAGGCACACACACTGACACACACACACACAGACACACACACAGATCGATACACAGGCACACACACTGACACACAGACACACACACACACAGATCGATACACAGACACACACACACACACACAGATCGATACACACACACACACACACAGATCGATACACAGGCACACACATTGACACACAGACACACACACACACACAGATCGATACACAGACACACACACACACAGATCGATACACAGGCACACACATTAACACACAGACACACACGCGCACAGATCAATACACAGGCACACAAACTGATAGAGGCACTCACACTGACACACAAATATACACACAGATCGATACACAGGCAAACACACTGACACACAGACACACATAGATTGTTGATACCCAGGCAGACACTGACACACAGGCACACACACACAGACCGATACACAGGCACACAAACTGACAGAGGCACTCACACTGACACACAAACACACACACAGATCGATACACAGGCACACACATTGACACACAGACACACACGCGCACAGATCAATACACAGGCACACAAACTGACAGAGGCACTCACACTGACACGCAAACACGCAGACACACAGATCAATACACAGGCACACACACTGACACACAGGCACACACACACAGATCGATACACAGGCACACAAACTGACAGAGGCACTCACACTGACACACAAACACACACACAGATCGATACACAGGCACACACACTGAGAGAGGCACTCACACTGACACACAAACACGCAGACACACAGATCAATACACAGGCACACACACAAACACGCAGACACACAGATCAATACACAGGCACACACACACAGGTCAATACACAGGCACACACACAGGTCAATACACAGGTACACACACACACAGGTCAATACACAGGCACACAAACTGACACACAGACACACACACAGATCGACACACAGGCACACACACTGACACACAGACGCACACACACACAGATCGATACACAGGCACACACACTGACACAGACACGCACACAGATCAATACACAGGCACACAAACTGACAGACACACAGACACGCACATTCACACAGTCACACACAATGACATACAGGCACGCACACACTGACACACACAAAGACACAAGTACACATACAAATCAACACAGACACACACAATGACATACAGGCATGTGCACACTGACACACACAAAAACATAGATTCAGATTAACACAGACACATGCAGAAACACAGACACACACAATGACACACACACATACTGACACACACACAGACACAAATGCACAGCAGGTCAACACAGGCACACACACAAACACACATAGACACAGGCACACAGACACACACCTGCATGAGTTTTTATTGAGCTCTCAAAACTGGGGTGACTTCACAATACATGCGACAGCCATGGGGTCATGGAAGGCTGGCTTTTCCCTCTATCTGGCAGTGAATTGCCTAGATAACAGACTGTGGCACTAGAAGTGTCCTTGTTGTTCATTATTCTTTTGTCTACTATGTATGTACTGTGTACAATCTCTTGGCCGCAGAAAAATACTTTTCACTGTACTTCGGTAAATGTGACAATAAATATCAATCAATCATAGAGTTAGCTCTTGATCAATTACCTGAGATCCTCTCAAGCAGGTTGGACCGGCATTGGCTCGACTGCGATGTTCACACTGTCAAAGGCTCTGGTCAAACTCATTGCTTAGACTCACATCAGAAGAATTGGGTCACTGCACTGGACCAGATATCCTGGTTCAATCCGAGGAGTAGTAAAACTGAATATAAACTGTGACTATAGGAGAGCCTGTGCATGTCCAGCACAAACCAATCCACTTGATTGCACCACATTCCACCAACATTCACTCCCTCCACAACCTTTGACAGTGGCAGCCGTGTGTACCATCTACAAGATGCACTGCAGCACCTTACCAAGGCTCCTTAAGACAACACCTCCCAAACCGGCAGTCTTTACCCCCTAGAAGGACGAGGGCAGCAGATACCTGGGAACCCTACCACCTTCAAATTCTCCTCCACGTCACTCACCACCCCGACTTGGAAATATATCGCTCTTCCTTCACTGTCGCTGGGTCAGAATCCTCAATCTCTCTGCCTAACAGCACTGTGGGTGTACTTACACCTCAAGGATTGTGGCGGTTCAAGAAGACAACTCACCATCTCCTTCTCAAGGGCATTTAGGGATGGGTAATAAATGCTGGTTGAGCCGGTGATGCCCACATCCCATGAAAGAAATAAAACACATTGTACAGCCACCGCAAATAATAGACTCTGTGTATGTTATATAATAACACAGAACAGTGAGTGGCAGATATTCTGGACTGAATTTTCCAGTGGACATTGGGACCTCAACGTCTGGACAATATGCAGATCCCGACTCGCTAGTGTCCGTTAATGCACTATCAATTACGCAAAAACGAGAGTAGGATGTAATCGAGGCTTTATTACACTGAGATGTGTGGCCTCCTACAGCAGCTGACGAAATGGCTGCTGTACGGGGAGCACAGATATTTATACTCCGCCTACTGGGCGGAGCCAGCAGGCAGGGATCTACCCCCGTATCTGTAGTACAGGGGCCTTACCATAAAGCACCTATAACAACATCCTCTATATACAATATATACATCAGTGGTGACTACCACATTCACCCCCTGTTAAAAAATGAGTCCAGCGGGGGTGGTGGAGAACTATATACAGACAAGTTGCATTTAAAATAACAGATAATATTACAAATTCAGGCAGTCCGGGGCCTTGATCTGTCGTCGAGAGCGGCGTAGTGCTGGTGGCGACTCCGGCGGCGGCTTGGTCTTCAGTGACTCCGGGAGCGTGTCGAAATCCTCTTCATCCCCGGGTGTGGGCAAGGGGAGGACGGATTGTCCTGGAGCGGGGGCTACGGTGGGGTACTCCAGGGGAAGGGAGGGTGGCACTGGGTCGGAGGGGGGTTGGGTGGGGAACCAGCTGGTGCCAGGTTCCTGAGGGAGACTGTGTCTTGGCGGCCATCGGGGTACGACACGTAAGCGTACTGTGGGTTGGCGTGAAGTAGCTGTACCCTCTCAATCAACGGGTCCGCCTTGTGGAGTCAAATGTGTCTACGGAGGAGAACGGGTCCTGGAGCTGCCAGCCATGTCGGGAGCGATATCCCGGAGGTGGACTTCCTGGGGAAGGCAAAGAGACGTTCATGGGGTGTTTCATTAGTCGCAGTGCACAGGAGCGACCGAATGGAGTGAAGGGCATCGGGGAGGACCTCCTGCCAGCGGGAGGCCAGGAGATTTCGGGACCGTTGGGCCAGTTGGACGGCCCTCCAGACCGTCCCATTATCCCGCTCTACCTGCCCGTTTCCCCTGGGGTTGTAGCTGGTCGTCCTGCTCGAGGCAATGCCCCTGTTGAGCAGGAACTGGCGCAGCTCATCGCTCATGAATGAGGATCCCAAATCTCTGTGGACCTAGGCGGGGAAACCGAACAGAGCAAGGATGGTGTTGAGGGCTTTGATGATGGTGGCAGATGTCATGTCGGGGCATGGGACGGCAAAGGGGAATCGGGAATATTCATCGGCCACACTGAGAAAATCGGTGGAGGGGAGGGGCCCTTTGAAGTCCACGCTGAGGCGTTCAAAGGGGCGGGAGGCCTTCACCAGGCGCGCACGGTCTGGCTGGTAGAAGTGCCATTTACACTCTGTGCAGACCTGGCAGTCTCTGGTGATCGTCCTGACTTCCTCGATAGAGTAGGGCAGGTTGCGGGCCTTGATGAAATGGTATAAACGTGTGGCTCCTGGGTGACAGAGGTTGTCGTGCAGGGTCTGGAGTCGGTCCACTTGTGCGCTGGCACATGTACCTCGGGATAGGGCATCGGGGGGTTCGTTGAGCTTACCACGGCGATACGAAATCTCGTAGTTGTCGGTGGAGGATCGAGCTCTCCACCGACAACTACGAGATTTCGTATCGCCCTGGTAAGCTCAACGAACCCCCCGATGCCCTATCCCGAGGTACATGTGCCAGCGCACAAGTGGACCGACTCCAGACCCTGCACGACAACCTCTGTTTTAATTATTTTTGATCTTGCCCCACTGTGTGTTATTAAACATGAAGGAAACCGACTGTTGGTCAGTGAGGAGAGTGAATCTCCTGCCGGCCAGGTAATGCCTCCAACGCCGCACAGCTTCAACGATGGCTTGGGCCTCATTTTTGACGGAGGAGTACCGAATTTCGGAGGGTGTGGGAAAAGAATGCCACGGGCCTGCCTGCCTGGTTGAGGGTAGCGGCCAGAGCGACGATTGATGCATCGCTCTCGACTTGGAATGGTAACGCCTTGTCGACCGTGTGCATCGCGGCCTTGGCGATGTCGGCCTTGATACGGTTGAAGGCCTGGTGAGCCTCAGCTGTCAGAGGAAAAATGAGTGGGCGGGCCTTGTCAGCATAGTTTGGGACCCACTGGGCGTAATATGAAAAGAACCCCAGGCATCGTTTGAGGGCCTTGGGGCAGTGGGGGAGGGGGAGTTCCATGAGAGGGTGCATGCGATCGGGGTCGGGCCCCAGAACTCCGTTCTGGACCACATAGCCGAGGATGGCTAAGCGGGTTGTGCTGAACATGCACTTCTCCTTGTTATACGTGAGGTTGAGGAGAGTGGCGGTGTGGAGAAATTTAGCAAGGTTGGCGTCATGGTCCTGCTGATCATGGCTGCAGATGGTGGCATTGTCCAGGTACGGGAAAGTGTCCCGCAGTCCGTACTGGTCAACCATTCAGGTCCATCTCCCGTTGGAAGACCGAGACCCCGTTGGTGACGCCGAAGGGAACCCTAAGAAAGTGATAAAGGCGGCGGTCTGCTTCGAATGCAGTGTATTTGCAGGTCCGCCTTACGGATGGGGTGCTGGTGGTAGGCAGATTTCAGCTCCACTGTTGAGAAGACCTGTACTGTGCAATCTGATTGACTATATCAGATATGCATGGGAGGGGGATACGCGTCGAGCTGCGTGTGCCGATTGATGGTCTGACTGTAGTCAAATACCATCCTATTTTTCTCCCCAGTTTTGACCACTACCACTTGGGCTCTCCAGGGGCTGTTGCTGGCCTCGATGATGCCTTTCCACAGCAGCCGCTGGACTTCAGACCTGATGAAGGCCCTGTCCTGGGCGCGGTACCGTCTGCTCCTGGTTTGCAATCCGGGGTTAGGTTTGCAAAAAGGGAAGGTGGGTCGACCTTAAGGGTCGCGAGGCCGCACACAGTAAGGGGTGGTAGGGGCCACCCGAATTTCAGAGTTAGGCTCTGGAGGTTGTACTGGAAGCCCAGGCCGAGTAGCAAGGCAGCGCAGAGGTTGGGGAGGATGTAGAGGCGGAAGCCGCTGAACTCCACGCCCTGAACAGTGAGAGTGGCGATGCAGTACCCCCGGATTGCCAGGAAGTGGGATCCAGAGGCCAGGGAGATTCTCTGGTTAGCGGGGTGTACTGCGAGGGAGCAGAGCCTTACCGTATCGGGGTGGATGAAGCTTTCAGTGCTCCCGGAGTCCAGCAGGCAGGAGATCTTGTGCCCGTCGACCTTCACTTTAGTTGAAGCAGTCGCGAGGTTGTGTGGTCGAGACTGGTCAATCGTGACCGAGGCGAGATGCGGCTGGTCATCGGCGGTTGCAGGCGATGAGCGGCCTGATTAGGTGCCTGACGGGCAGGGGTCCTGAGTCGGGTAAGATGGCAGCACCCACTGAGCAGCACATGTCGTGAGGAAGGCAAGGTGGCGGCGCCCATTGGTCCTGGGAGGAACAAGATGGCGGCGCCCATGGGCCGCATGTGTTGTGAGCCGAGCAAGATGGCGGCGTCCATTGGTCGCACGTGGTCTGAGGATGGGAAGATGGCAGCGCCCACTGGCCGCACATGGTCCGAGGAGGGGAAGATGGCAGCGCCCACTGGCCGCACGTGGTCCGAGGAGGGGAAGATGGCAGCGCCCACTGGCCGCACATGGTCCGAGGAGGGGAAGATGGCAGCGCCCACTGGCCGCACATGGTCCGAGGAGGGGAAGATGGCAGCGCCCACTGGCCGCACATGGTCCGAGGAGGGGAAGATGGCAGCGCCCACTGGCTGCACATGGTCCGAGGAGGGGAAGATGGCAGCGCCCACTGGCCGCACATGGGGGGTGCCGGGACAATAGCAGCGATTGTGCGGGCCTGGCACACTGCAGCGAAATGCCCTTTCTTGCCACAGGCCTTGCAGAGGGTGCACCGCGCCGGGCAGCGCCGTCGGGGGTGTTTTGACTGCCCACAGAAGTAGCATTTGGGTCCCCCGGGGTTGGTTGGCTGCCACGCGGCACAGGCGTGGGGCTGGCTAAGGGTGGTCGCTGATGGGGTCCATGATGGGGCAGCCGTCTGCCGAGGCCACGATGCACAGGAGGGGTGGGCCGCGCGGTTGGGGGCATAGGCCTGAATATTGTATGATGCGACCGTAAGTGAGAGCGCTAGTATTTTGGTCACCGCGAGGTCAAGCGTGGCCCCTTCTAAAAGGCGCTGGCGGATGTAGTCAGACCCTATGCCCATAACAAATGCATCTCTCATCAGCAGATTCAAGTGTTCCGGGGCCGAAACGGCCTGACAGTCGCAGTCTATAACTAGGGCGAGCAGGGCACGCCATAAATCTTCCACTCACCGGGAAGTTGGCGCCATGTGGAGAGGAGGTGTCTGGCATAGATTTTGTTAGTACGCTGAGCGTAGTTTTCCTTCAGTAGTGCCATGGCCTTTGCGTAGGTCGGCGCATCCTGGACGAGTGGAAAGATGTTGGAGCTCAGCCGTGTGTAAAGGATCTGGAGCTTCTGTGTTTCTGGAATTGTGTCTGGCGCAGACCCGATGTACGCTTCAAAACAGGCTAGCCAATGTTCAAAGTCCTTTTTGGCGTTGTCTGCTTGTGAATGCAGCTGCAGGCGATCCGGCTTGATGCGGAGGTCCATCTCTGAAAAACTCAGTGTAATAAATTGATGCACTATCAATTACGCAAAAACAAGAGTAGGATGTAATCGGGGCTTTATTACACTGAGATGTGTGACCTCCTACAGCAGCTGATGAAATGGCTGCTGTACGGGGAGCACACATATTTATACTCCGCCTGCTGGGCGGAGCCAGCAGGCAGGGATCTACCCCCATACCTGTAGTACAGGGGCCTTACCATAGAGCACCTATATCAACATCCTATATATCAGTGGTGACTCCCACATCCATGTCCCACCCACCTAGATGATTTTACCGTTCTGGTTATCGGGTGGATTCTGGAAATTCGACCCAATTAAGGAAGGCAGTCACACTGTGCAGGTGGGGGAAAGCCAATCACTAGAGACTTTGGATGTCCAGCTGCCCAGAGGGTCAGATGGGCTGGGGGTCGTGACGGCACCTCAAGGCGGTGACACTCTCTGTAGATTTCTTAAATTGGTAGAAGTATTTGCGGCCAGACTGCCAGGCTGTCATAGTGGAGTCGGAAGCTATCCATAGGTCAACCTGTGGCCAGGATTACGGTCGGATAATCCCACCAGTGCTGGGAGTGGGTGAGATAAAGGAGGAATTGTTCCCTCCGGGAATATACCTCCAATGGACAGGTGGCCTCTACTCACTGCAATGGGCCTCTCCAACAGTGAGGAAATACCAGGGCCGTCACAAAATGGCTGCTCAGTGGAAACTCAATTACCTAATTGGCCTCTGCCGAATGCTAGCAGCTGCTCAGATTCCACGATCTTGTAATTAATTCATATTAATTGTGAGGAATGAACCGTAACAGTTTGATCATCACATTCGATAAGTACTGTCATATCATTATGACCTAGTACCTCACTAGGGCCTCTCCATTCCCTATGATCCTCTTTTTATATAATGCACCAAATCTTCTGAATTAATCTATGTCTCAGGTGGTCTTATACACTCATGGGTGTGCATTGCCTCGGGAAGCTCCACCGGATGGTCCCACACCTCTCACTTACCACTCCAGAGGCAGATCATCACCTGAGGTTCAGCATTTACCTCCCCCGCCCCCGCCCCCCCCCCCCCCCCCCCCCCACTCCCCCACCCACAGTCTGATTTCTGTCACAGTCTCTGTTTGCTGTTCGAACATGTCTGTGAAGTGCTCGCCAGGTTGCGACCCCAAATCAAATTGCAAACGCTGCAAAGTGAGAGCAGCCACGCTGGTGGAAGGTTGTGAGGGAATGACATAACACTGCAGCCTCTGAGCATCGCTCCTCTTCCAGCCAGCCCCTACTCTCTTGTGCCCTTCTGCCTCAGCTTGACCCTGACCTGCAAGAGAGAATATAAATATGTGAGCATTAAGGGATTCCCATTTCCTCAATGCCAGCTATGAAAATGCCATGTGCCCAGCGGTGGTCACATAAGCACGATGTCTTGTGAGGGCCTCATGCACCCACACCCGCTAACTCACCCTCTTAGGTCAGCACCCATGTCACACCTTCAGCAATCACATGACGACTTTGTGGGCAGGCAAGTGAGGCTGTGGAGGAATGGCACCAGCCTCCGCTGCCATGTGCTGTCTTCTCCTGCAAGCACAAAAGGGATAACTGTTAATTTCCCCATAAATACCACCTGCATATGGTTACCCTCGAGGGGCCTTGTGTGGGGGTTGGCAAGACAGATAGGTGTCTCTCACTGGGTTGCAGCCACATCTTTGATAGGATCTGCTGCTTCTACATGCGTATCCCCTATTCACCCCCCCCCCCCCCCACCCCCCCCACTCCATTGCCATAGACTGGGTGGTTACTCCCTCTTCACCAGATGCACCCTCTTGCATTTCCACATGAGAGTGTCAAAGAGAAAAGAGGTATCACACCAGTTTAGGTGCCACAACAATTTAGGTCATTAAGGTGTTAACGGCACTGGGTCCAGGTTCTCTTGGTGACCCCAGAGCTGCCGACTCACTCTGAGATCTCCATCCAGGCGAGATCCTCTGCTGCTTCCTGCTCCTGGGGTAGAGGACCTACCACCTTGCCTTTTCAGCCTGGAGGGTAACCTGTCGGGAGACAGCGCTGAACGGTTGGGCCACCCAGCTCTGTTTTCACCCACAGTTGCCTTAGCCTTTGGTCTGATTGAGACTTCGCTGAGGACAATAGCAGCAGAAGGGACAAGATGAGCTCCTTTTTCCAAGTTGCAGTGAACATTGAGCTGGTATGCTTTTAAACATGGCGCCTGTATCTATTGACCTCACCACCTGTGTTGCCACCTGGGGCCCAGGATTAGAGGCACTATGCATTCCTTATCTCACTGGTGCTTGGATACCAGACCCCAAACCATTTTTTTTATTTGTAAAAGGGTGAGCAAAGGATACTTTACCCCAGGAGTGATGACCAAGAGGTATTTTTTATGTTAAAACTTTAATTTAAGCACAGAATTAACCACATTAACATCAAAGAAAATAGCTTTACAATTATCAGTTAAGCAGTTCTTAAACAAAATAAGAACTTTTACTTACTATCTATACCTGCTGCTAACTCCAATTAAGCAACCCAATACAGTTCTAATGCCACTTAGAAATAAAGTTGACAAACAAATTACTTGTTTAGCTGTGTCGAGACTGTTGGAGAGAAAGATCCTTTCAGGACAGATCCAGTACGCTTCTGCTCAACCTAGCAGAACTTGGCAAAACTTCTGTTCAACTTAAAATTTAATAGTAAACTGCACAACTACAGACAGACCTTGCTCCTCCCATTAATTCATTAATCTGTATCTCAATAAGTTCCATGACCTGCTTAGCTCGGACTAAACACCACCCCCATTAATTATCTACTGTCTAGGGAATCTCCAGCAATCACAACACAATTTCATTAACCATTTATCTATAACCAAATAAGTGGTCGGAATGAGTGATTATCTCACATTTTATGCCTCTTAATTACAGCTTTAGCAGACACACTGCCTGTATGTATTATAAACCAGTGTTTTTGAAGTAACATTACTGCCACAAATATGAAATATGATATATAACAATTTTTATATTCGTCACACTGGTTACTGGGTACAGCAAGCCGCATAATGCCCAAACAGAAACAGCACCCACATCCAGTGCCACTACCATAACCCAGTCTTTCAGGTGAAAATTCAGGCCTAGGTCTGATTGTTAGGCCTTTATAATAAACCTTCTGTATATTACATAACAACAGTGAATGATAAACCCTGTGTTCATCATATAAAAATACAAATGCAGTAAATAATAGGTGTTGTGTACAATATATAACAAGCCCACCGCAATTAACAATAGACCCAGAGTATAAAATGTAATAACACACCAAGGTGAATAATAATTCCTGCAAAAATATATACACTTTTGTAAAATTATGTTACAAAATGAATATCAGTACTTGTGTATAATATATAATGGCACAAAGCACATTGAATAAAAGATGATGGGTAAATTATGTGACAAACAATTTTCAATGAATAATGGAAAGTGCGCCAATTATATACTAAGGCACAATACAGTGAATAATGGAAACTGACTACGATATGTTATAACACACTACAAAATTAATATAAGGCTCTGTTTATATTGTATAATAAAACACAGAATAGTGATTATAAGATCCAGTTTATATTGAATAATAACTCCAAACATTGTAACAAACAACTCATCACTGTGAATGAAAAAATGGTTTACAGTATATAAGAACACTCCATAATGAATACTATACCCTGCATATATGATATAAAAATCAGGAATCATAGAATCATTGAGACCCTTGTTGCACGTTTTACTATGGGCGTAAAACGCGTTTATTGGAGTGTATTAACACGCCTCCGTATTCGACGTGTGCTTAACACTACTAGGCTCTGTTGTATGTATTTATTCAGCTCTAGGAGTCGCCAGTTGCCGTATAGACAACGTCACAAGTATTCCAAGGTCAAGTTCAAAGTAATAAAGACGATACACCGATTAGTAAGGTTCAAACGATCAATATTTATTATACAGTTATAATAAATACTCATGCACACACTACGAGACTAAGCTATAACTAAACTTAAGTGAACAGAATACTTATCTAACAGGAACAGGCAAGGTCAGAGAACGAGGCCTTCGTCCTGGTCTTGTACTGCAGCCTTCAGCAAGCGTTCTGGTACTGGGGGTCTAGTGGGCTTAGATCGCGTAGCGAGCGTTGAACTTACGGTTTCGGCGGCTGGTGCTCAACGGCTGGAGTCAGGATGCAAGATGTCTATCAGGGCCGGAGCACGGGTTTAACAGACCGGGCTCTGTTGGGAATTTGCCTTTATACCCCTCTCTAATGTCCTTGCCCCCTTCTAGGCGGGCTCTACCTTTCAGTACCGATTGGAGCGTTTCCAAACGGTTACCTTCGAAATCCTCCAATGCGGGGGCTTTCCTCGATGTTGGGGGGTGGTTCCGATATTCTTTACTCTGGTGCCATCCTGTCTGCGCAACCAATTAAGTGTTACATTGAGATGGAAATGTTGCCATTGTTTGTGCCTGGATCTGGGCTGCCTCATCAGAATGCTAAGCGCTTTGCCATTAACACCTTTGGCTTGGAGATCTTGCACCTGGCCAGAAACTGGTTTGCTGCTTGCAAAATGCTAATTAGTTGAGAGCAGGCTGTCTGTTCTCACTAAACAGGCTTTTCCTTCTGTCTTCCATTTTACTTTGGCTCAGTGTCCATTTTGCGTGGCCAGCATGGCTACATTCCCTCCTTGTGATCCTCACAATCATAATATTGTGACGGATCACCTATGTACGTTGCCTTCCTTGTGTTCTGACCTCTTGCCAGTTCCTGTTCTACTCTATCTTAAACTATGGGAAGAAGAGAAAAATTTTTTAACTAACATTTCTACTTGGCCCTATGTCAAAGGGACATGCATTACTACAACTGGGAACCTCTACCTATCACTATTAACCTTAACCTTAACTTAACATTTCATCACTCTAAAACCTTAACCATTCACACCACAACATCTCACTTCCCAACTCGGCAGTCGAGTATGGAACAATATAATACATGGCTGAACTTTTATTTACAGAGTGTTGTAATCAGTGAGGGGTTGAGGGGTTTGGTGGAATCCGAAGATGGGGGATTGAACTCTATAGATGGGTGAGGTGCTGGAACGAGAGGCTCTCCTCTTCCATTTCCTCAACCTGAGGGTCTGTACTAGTATGATGAGGATCGCGATCACCAACAGTGATTCGATTATATAGGACATGGAGTACCACGTCATGAATTTAGTGCACCAGGTCTGAACCTCGCTGATCAGGGCTGAGCACTGGGGGTTTGCTGTAATTGAAACATTTACGGTGGGGGTTGTGGGGGAAACGTGTCTTGTTTCCACACATATACACATAACATTTAGAAACAATAGGTGGGTTTCCATCATTTTGCTGTTCTTCTTCTTTCTCTTCCTTCTTCCTCCGGTATTGACAATCCTGGCTTCGACCTCTGTCTCGTCCTTTGAAACCTTTGGGATCAAGCACAGTATCTGTCAATACACAGTTTAAGACCTTTACTTGTTAGTGCATCTGTCTTTCAAAACCCAATTGACCCTTTAAAATGACTGGCTAAGTCACACCCTGTGACTCCCCTCATTTTTTTTTTTCAAAAAGCGAATTTAAAGACCAGCATACACCTAACAATCCTTCCTTCTGCGAGCCGTCTCGCAGGCTTTGCTGATTTACCATCCGAATGTTCCCGGATGTAAATAGCATGTGGGATGGCGGCCGAAGGGCTACCTAACGTAAAATGAAAACAAACTTTGAAACAAACATCCGAATGAGTTGCGTATGGGCCGCGAGGGGTACGAGTTGGATGGAATCCCCGGGTAGGGCGTGCTGTGCCATACCCGAGCTTGGCTGACCAAGGGTTGGTTCTCAGACAGGGCGGGTCCTCAGTGCCGTTTGTCCACTGCCTGAGTAACCTGGAGAGAAAAACGGGTATGAATGTATTTACCATGACTTGCAGCCTCTATTCACCGAATAGAGGGGCACCTAAAAAATCAAGGGAGCCAAGATGCTCCAACTGAGGACATCACTGAAGTTCTCAGAGATATCTGCGGACAAGCTATTTGGCGTGTGGCCTTACAACTTTGGAAAAGATCTCCAATCAAACCGAAGTTCTCAAAGGTTTCGGCAGAGAAACTTATTGTGTATGTGAGGTGGTCACAATCTTTTCAGCTGAAAAGAAGATGTCCATCCTCCAGCTGAACAATTTACAAATCTGAAAACAAACAAACATAAAACGAAGACAAACATACGTGCAGGTTCCATCAGAAAGGACATCGTTTCCCTCAAACGATTCCTATTTTACATCATCTGGACACCTCACTTTGATTCTGCTTCTGTGAACAGGGTCACAAAGGGGTTGCCGTGTCGGGATTCAGACATTGCGTCGTCCTGCTCTCCCGGATCCCACACCCTTGTGTGGATCAGGCATGAAACTTTGGAATTGTGTGACCGGGGGTCACTTTCATGGTTACGGACAAGTCTGTACGAATTGTCCCTGTGCCATAATGTAGTGTCGAGTGTGTTGTCGGGGTAGTCGGGGTCGGGTGGTGGTTCTGGATATTTGAGGTAGGTGACTTCCATGGGGTCACTGGAGTCGGGGTCGTAGTTGGTGCAGTGTGGGCTGTATGGCTGTGTGCTGTCGCTGTCTTCAGAGTCAGTGTCAGTCTTGCTGTCTCTGCTGTGGCAGCTTGTGGGCGTGTCGGGGCGTGGTCTGTAGTGGTCTGTGGGCGGAGTCGTGGGCGAGTCCGTTGATGAACTGGTCTGTGAGGGGGATGGTGAAAAAGTGTCTCTAGTGGGCGGGGTGAAGTGTTCTGCTGCATCTAGCAGTACATGGTGAGCATGGTTAGACTGTGTCCCTAATGCCTTAACCTGGTTAATATGGAACCACGCGGTCTTCCCATTAGGATATTTTATCCTGTAAACGGAGGGGCTAATTTTGTCCGAAATTGAGTATGGGCCGGAATATTTTGGAGCCAAAAAACTGCTGGGGTTATAAACAGATAACATTACCTGTTGCCCAACCTGGAATTCTGTGGTGTGTACGGTCTTATTGAAACAGGCAGTGCGTTGCTGTCGGCGTTTCCCTAGATGGACTGCGGCTGCGATCTGTGCAGACCTCACAGTCTCAACTAGATCTTTAACTGCCTTTTCATGTGTGAGGGCCGTCACTTCGGGGCTTGTCATGTCCAGTCCTAAAAGGAATTCTGTACCTTTCATAGGGCGTCCGGTCATGAGTGTGTGTGGTGTGTATCCTGTAGATGTGGAGACAGCGTTCCTTATGAACATGAGTGCAAATGGGAGCACTGAATCCCATGTCGAATTATTCTCCTGTACCATTTTCCTGAGGGTCGTTTTTAGGGTCCGATTCATGCGCTCCACAATCCCGCTGGACTGTGGATGATACGCAATATGGAAGTTTTGTTTTATACCGAATATTGTCAGGACGTTCCTCATGACCCGTCCTGTAAAGTGAGATCCCTGGTCCGAATCGATACTTCGGGGTAAACCCCATCTCGTGAAGATGTGGTGGGTCAGGATCTTTGCAGCTGTCTTAGCTGTGTTTGTACGTGATGGAAATGCCTCTACCCATTTTGTAAAGGTATCTATCACCACCAGAACATACTTATAGCCATTCCGACAAGGGGGCAATGGACCTATAAAATCGATCTGGAGGTTTGTCCAAGGGCCGTTAACTGGGCGAGTATGCCGAAGTTGTGCTTTCTTAGAATACCGCTCCGGGTTATTCTGAGCACAAATCAGGCAATTCTCTATATAGTGTGTTACATCAGTCCTGAGATTAGGCCACCAACAGAGTTGCCTGAGGTGCCTCGTGGTTGAATCAATTCCTTGGTGTCCGTGGTTGTCGTGAAATAAAGCAATCATTGCATTTCTATCCTGCTGTGGGACCACATAAAGTTGATCCTTAATGATCACACCCTCATGTGTGGTCAGTGCGTGTTTAAAGTGCTCGTACGCAGGCACAAAGTTTCCCTTGAAAACCTCCCTGAGGTCTCCGTCCTGTTTCTGTGCTGCAACGAGATCTTTAACCTCTGTTTGTGAGACTTGTACTGCGCTCACAGGGGCGCTAGCTGGTGCGCTAGCTGGGGGGGTCCATAAGTGTCCTCTCCTGGAACCTGCCTTAGCCAACGCGTCGGCTTTTACATTCCCAGGGGGTGATGACCTATGGTGACTGCGAACTTTTATTATGCCGAAGGTCCTGTCCTTCGCTTTCTCTAGGATATGCTGGAGTAAGGGGGCTGATGGAAGGGGTTTTCCGTCTGCGGATACAAAACCTCGTGTCCTCCACAGGGGCAGAAAATCTGTTAGACTGTTGCAGACATATAAACTGTCCGAATATATGTCTGCTGGGCTGGGGAAAGAATCGGGGTGGTCCACTATATACGCTATGGCTGCTAGCTCTGCTGCCTGCGCGCCTAAGTGACCAGGTAACTTCAGTGCTATTTCCTCGAGAGCGCGCCCCTGCGCGTCCTCGACGTAGATGCCGCATCCAGTGATACGCTCACCATTTAAAACTGTGGAGGAACCGTCCACGTATATCTTGAGGGGTCTGTGTGTGGGGTGCCTTGTGCGGGGTTTCCTAGCTTCCTGGGGGGTGTTTTTGCTATGAAGGGGCCTGTGTTATGCAGGGGAGCTACAATTTCACAGTCATGGGGCTGTCCTGGGTATTGGAGGTTGTCTGCTAAATATGTGTGTGTGCGTGTCCGTTTTACAGTAATGTCCCGTCCTTGTAAAAGTAGGGTCCACCTAGCTGCCCTAATCTGGCTAACTGAACCGTCCTTCAGTCGACCGTCTAGGAGTAGCTGTGTGGGTGTGTGTTCGGTCAGAATAGTAATGGGGTTGAGTCCGGTAATGTATGAGAAGTATTGTACTGCCCAGAAGACAGCAAGGAGGTGCCTCTCACAGGCTGAAAATCCTTGTTCAACCGGGTCTAACAGTCGGGAGGCATAAGCCACTGGTCTTAGCTGCTCGTGCCGTTCCTGTAGCAACACGGCCGAGAGGGTCAGATCTGTGCTAGCTACCTCGATTGCGTACGGGGAAAGTTGGTCTGGGACTAGCAGCGCGGGTGCTGCACTAAGGGCTCGTTTTAACTCTTCCGCAGCCTCTGTATGCTGCGGAAGCCATTCCCAGGGGGCTCCTTTCTTAAGGAGGTCTGAAAGTGGGGCGGCTTTTGTCGCAAATCCGTCTATGTGGTTCCGACAATAACCAACCAGTCCTAAAAACGACCGGAGGGCTGAAACTTCTGGGGAAGGGGCAATTTGACAATCGAATCAATTCTTTTGAATTTGATCTCGCGTTTGCCGTGCGTGATGACTGTTCCCAAATACATCACTTTACTTTCCAATATCTGGGCCTTTCTGGGGTTAACTTTACATCCAATTGAAGTCAACAATTCCAGGAGTTCGGCCAGAAGCGAAATGTGCTCTGCCTTTGTGTCTGTCTGCAGTAGTAGGTCGTCTACATACTGTACCAGACATTCGGGGCGGGAAAATTTTTCTAGTCCACTTGCCAGCTGTCGGTGGAAAATGGAGGGTGAATTGTGGAATCCCTGTGGGAGGCATGTCCACGTATACTGCTGAGTTTTAAAAGTGAATGCAAATTTGTATTGGCACGCTTTTGCCAATGGTATGGACCAGAATCCGTTACTGATATCCAATACCGTGAAGTACTTGGCGTTGAGACCCTGCTTGAGCATGGTCTCGGGACTAGTAGCTACCGTTGGGGCTACTGCGGGGGTTACTTTGTTGAGTTCCCAATAATCGATGGTCAGACGCCATGATCCATCGGGCTTCCTCACTGGCCAAATAGGGGCATTGTTGGTGGAGGCTACCGTTCTAAGTACACCTTGGTCCAACAAGCTACCTATAACTTTTTCTATTTCCACCTCTGCTTCAAGGGGAAATCTATATTGCTTTTGCGGTCGGGGGTCCTGTCCGGTAACATGAACTTGTCCAGTCATTCTGCCACAGTCATGACGGTGACTTGCAAATGCTGTCCTGTGTTTGTTCAGTAATGCTTTAATTTGTCTGTCTGTGTGGAGTGTAGTCAGGTCGAATGAGTACTCTCCCACTGCGCTAATCCGATTAGCGTAGTCTCCTACTGTGAGGGTGGCTGGTGCTCTGTCTGCTCTCGCCATTCGCCAGACACACTGGTTCACTGGGTCGAACGATAAGCTGTGTGTGTTCATAAAATCAATCCCTAGGATGTGTTCTGCTGTCCTGGGAAGATTTACTAGAACTACGGGGTGTCGTGTGGAAATGTTCCCTAGCTGAATTGCTATGGGTGCTGTAATGTGTCCCTGCTGCGAGTGTCCGGTGAACCCGCTAAGTGTAATGGTGGATGTGGTCGGCCACGTGTCTGAGTGTGCCGTGATCGTAGAGTTAATGGTGGTGCGGGAGCCTCCTGTGTCCCACAGTAACTCTATGGGCTTCCCTTTGACTTTCGCTGTGACTACGGGCCTCCCTGATGAGTCCCATAGTGTGTCACAGACCCAAGTGGGGGAGCCCGGACACCGTCAGTTCGTCTCGTCCACATTGGTGGGTCCTGACTGTACTGTAACATTATGGATCGGTTTTGACTTATTGCGGTTCAGAGTACCTGTCTGCTGGCCTCTCTGAGATCGCTGGGGTGCATTGCACTCTTTAGCCCAATGCCCTAACTGTCCACAGTTATAGCATTCCTGTCCTTTCTGCTGAGGGCTGCTCTTGCCTTCATTTACCCATGCGGGCTTCTGGTGCTCTCTGACTGCTTGGATATCTGCAGCAGCCTGAGCCTCTTCTGGGGATCTAACTTTGCCTTTTCCCTGAAGCGATTGCTCCCAAGCGCGGGACAATCTTTTCAGGACCCATTTCTCGTTATGGGCCTCTTCTGAGGGGTCATAGTTGTTGCAAGCGCTCTGTCCTGCTTCTGTTGCGTGGGAGATTATTGTGCGCGTCCACTTAACCATGTTTTCGCGGGTTAAATGCGCTCTATCTAATTGTCCAAAAACTGCGCTGAAATGAATCCACAGCCTCCCTGCGAATGCTGTGGGGTGTTCGGATCTTTTCTGCCTGCATTTGTTTAATCCTTCTACTGGGTCACCTCTATTGTACCCTATGGCATCTAAAATGGCGGTGTGCATCTCCTCTAGGCTGCCTCCTGCCACGTTCTGTGGGTCGGGGAGGGCTGCTACTACACTCTGGTCTAAACTCAGCACGGTGAGCTTAACCTGCTCTCTCTCATCCAGGCCGTACATGGTAGCCTGCTGTTTTACTTTAGCGAAGAACTGGTGGGGGTCTGCGGTGGGGAGGAACGGAGTGATCTTTTCACACGCGTCCCTTAGCTGGGTTACTGTTAAAGGGGTGGTGTAGGTTATGTCTGGGGCGCCTTCTGATTCGGCTTTTCTCTGCGTGGTTACGGGATTCATGGGTGCGGTTATGGTCTGAGCTGTGGGGGGTTGGGGTGCCTGTCGTTTCTGCTGAGCTGCTGGCGCACATGTTCCCTGAACATAACGCTGCGCTGTCTCACTTAATTCCTGCCAATCTGGGGCATTTTCCCCATCTAACTGTGCTCCAAAGGTGCTTTGGAAGCCATTCTGCACCGAAAGCAGAGATTGCAGTTCCGCAATCTGTTTCCTGCATTTCGCGTGGTCAACTGTGCTTTGTCTTTGTTCGGTCGTTGCAGCATGGAGTGCTCTCAGAGCTGCTTTGAGATCAGAACATTGCCTCTGCAATGCCTCCACCTGCTTTTCTGATTCCTGTCTTATCAGAACGGCACGTTGCACGTCCTGATAGGCTTTCTCATACTGGGTCTGGGAACTGCTCAGATGAGCTAGACAAGACTGATGAGCCCTTTTGGCATCATCCACCTCTCTATCCTTCTCTGCCAACTTCCCTTTGAGATCCAGATTCTCCTTCTCGATGTCCCTGACATCGACCTTACTCATCCTATTCCTCTCTTCTAAATCTGTCCGGAGCGTCCTGATGACCTCCTCTGCGCCTCGCAACTGTGCCAAACAGGACACAATCGCCATCGGCTTGCGTGCTTTACCTAGGTTCTTTTTGTGTATTTGAGAGAGGTTCTCCCACCAAGTATGACCTATACTCCCGGGACCTGTCTCCTCATTTGCACAAAACTCTTTCCAAAGGGGCCATCCCTTTCCTTGTAAATATTTGCGGAGTTCCAGCTCCCACGTGGGACACTGGCCTACCCTGCTACTGCTGCTGGTCGCTGCGACCACAAACTTTGCTGGATCCATCAGACGTTCCATTGCCTGCATGGCCATTTTCTCTGACTCTCTTTGTATAATTTGGAACAGGGGGTTGTTGGGGTTGTGTTTCAAGAAACGGGTACGGCTTACGCTATGTTCCGTTAACAAAACTACCGAAAGTTTGTCGCAACAAAAAGCTTTCAGTTTTACCTTACAGCCCTGTTAGTACGCATGCACTAAACACACTTCCGAATTACGCTTATTATTTTGAACACCTTGAATACTTGTGATCTCTTTCTTTCTCTGCAATTTGGAGTTCTAATTCAAATTTCAGGGTCCTGGACGGTGTGGGGTTTCCACTTACAACCGTGTCCCGCCAGGAAGTCGCCACTAAATGTTGCACGTTTTACTATGGGCGTAAAACGCGTTTATTGGAGTGTATTAACACGCCTCCGTATTCGACGTGTGCTTAACACTACTAGGCTCTGTTGTATGTATTTATTCAGCTCTAGGAGTCGCCAGTTGCCGTATAGACAACGTCACAAGTATTCCAAGGTCAAGTTCAAAGTAATAAAGACGATACACCGATTAGTAAGGTTCAAACAATCAATATTTATTATACAGTTATAATAAATACTCATTGGGCAGCACGGTGGCCTAGTGGTTAGCACAACCACCTCACGGCGCTGAGGTCCCAGGTTCGATCCCGGCTCTGGGTCACTGTCCGTGTGGAGTTTGCACATTCTCCCCGTGTCTGCGTGGGTTTCACCCCCACAACCCAAAAATGTGCAGAGTAGGTGGATTGGCCACGCTAAATTGCCCCTTAATTAGAAAAAATAATTGGGTAATCTAAATTTAAAAAAAAAAAAATAATAATAAATACTCATGCACACACTACGAGACTAAGCTATAACTAAACTTAAGTGAACAGAATACTTATCTAACAGGAACAGGCAAGGTCAGAGAACGAGGCCTTCGTCCTGGTCTTGTACTGCAGCCTTCAGCAAGCGTTCTGGTACTGGGGGTCTAGTGGGCTTGGATCGCGTAGCGAGCGTTGAACTTACGGTTTCGGCGGCTGGTGCTCAACGGCTGGAGTCAGGATGCAAGATGTCTATCAGGGCCGGAGCACGGGTTTAACAGACCGGGCTCTGTTGGGAATTTGCCTTTATACCCCTCTCTAATGTCCTTGCCCCCTTCTAGGCGGGCTCTACCTTTCGGTACCGATTGGAGCGTTTCCAAACGGTTACCTTCGAAATCCTCCAATGCGGGGGCTTTCCTCAATGTTGGGGGGTGGTTCCGATATTCTTTACTCTGGTGCCATCCTGTCTGCGCAACCAATTAAGTGTTACATTGAGATGGAAATGTTGCCATTGTTTGTGCCTGGATCTGGGCTGCCTCATCAGAATGCTAAGCGCTTTGCCATTAACACCTTTGGCTTGGAGATCTTGCACCTGGCCAGAAACTGGTTTGCTGCTTGCAAAATGCTAATTAGTTGAGAGCAGGCTGTCTGTTCTCACTAAACAGGCTTTTCCTTCTGTCTTCCATTTTACTTTGGCTCAGTGTCCATTTTGCGTGGCCAGCATGGCTACACCCTGCAGCGCAGAAGGAGGCCATTCGGCCCACTGCACCTGCACTGGCCCTTCAAA
>NC_052146.1:67004731-67131666 GCF_902713615.1 Scyliorhinus canicula
CCGGGCATCCTGGTGATGACGGCGAACCCCCTTCCCGGGCATCCTGGTGATGACGGCGAACCCCCTTCCCGGGCATCCTGGTGATGACGGCGAACCCCCTTCCCGGGCATCCTGGTGATGACAGCGAACCCCCTTCCCGGGCATCCTGGTGATGACGGCGAACCCCCTTCCCGGGCATCCTGGTGATGACGGCGAACCCCCTTCCCGGGCATCCTGGTGATGACAGCGAACCCCCTTCCCGGGCATCCTGGTGATGACAGCGAACCCCCTTCCCGGGCATCCTGGTGATGACAGCGAACCCCCTTCCCGGGCATCCTGGTGATGACAGCGAACCCCCTTCCCGGGCATCCTGGTGATGACGGCGAACCCCCTTCCCGGGCATCCTGGTGATGACAGCGAACCCCCTTCCCGGGCATCCTGGTGATGACGGCGAACCCCCTTCCCGGGGCATCCTGGTGATGACAGCGAACCCCCTTCCCGGGCATCCTGGTGATGACAGCGAACCCCCTTCCCGGGCATCCTGGTGATGACGGCGAACCCCCTTCCCGGGCATCCTGGTGATGACAGCGAACCCCCTTCCCGGGCATCCTGGTGATGACGGCGAACCCCCTTCCCGGGCATCCTGGTGATGCAGCGAACCCCCTTCCTGGGCATCCTGGTGATGACGGCGAACCCCCTTCCGGGGCATCCTGGTGATGACAGCGAACCCCCTTCCCAGGCATCCTGGTGATGACGGTGAACCCCCTTCCCAGGCATCCTGGTGATGACAGCGAACCCCCTTCCCGGGCATCCTGGTGATGACAGCGAACCCCCTTCCCGGGCATCCTGGTGATGACGGTGAACCCCCTTCCCAGGCATCCTGGTGATGACAGCGAACCCCCTTCCCGGGCATCCTGGTGATGACAGCGAACGCCCTTCCCGGGCATCCTGGTGATGACAGTGAACCCCCTTCCCGGGTCATCCTGGTGATGACAGCGAACCCCCTTCCCGGGCATCCTGGTGATGACAGCGAACCCCCTTCCCGGGGCATCCTGGTGATTACAGCGAACCCCCTTCCCGGGTATCCTGGTGATGACGGCGAACCCCCATCCCGGGTATCCTGGTGATGACAGCGAACCCCCTTCCCGGGCATCCTGGTGATGACGGCGAACCCCCTTCCCGGGCATCCTGGTGATGACGGTGAACCCCCTTCCCGGGCATCCTGGTGATGACGGCGAACCCTCTATCCCGGGCATCCTGGTGATGACGGTGAACCTCCTTCCCGGGGCATCCTGGTGATGACAGCGAACCCCCTTCCCGGGCATCCTGGTGATGACGGCGAACCCCCTTCCCGGGCATCCTGGTGATGACAGCGAACCCCCTGCCCGGGGCATCCTGGTGATGACGGTGAACCCCCTCCCGGGCATCCTGGTGATGACAGCGAACCCCCATCCCGGGCATCCTGGTGATGACGGCGAACCCCCATCACGGGCATCCTGGTAATGACAGCGAACCCCCTTCCCGGGCATCCTGGTGATGACGGCGAACTCCCTTCCCGGGCATCCTGGTGATGACGGCGTACCCCCTTCCCGGGCATCCTGGTGATGACAGCGAACCCCCTTCCCGGGCATCCTGGTGATGACGGCGAACCCCCTGCCCGGGGCATCCTGGTGATGATGGCGAACCCCCTTCCCGGGCATCCTGGTGATGACAGCGAACCCCCTTCCCGGGCATCCTGGTGATGACGGTGAACCCCCTTCCCGGGCATCCTGGTGATGACAGCGAACCCCCATCCCGGGCATCCTGGTGATGACGGCGAACCCCCTTCCCGGGCATCCTGGTGATGACGGCGAACCCCCTTCCCGGGCATCCTGGTGATGACGGCGAACCCCCTTTCCGGGCATCCTGGTGATGACAGCGAACCCCCTTCCCGGGCATCCTGGTGATGACAGCGAACCCCCTTCCCGGGCATCCTGGTGATGACGGCGAACCCCCTTCCCGGGCATCCTGGTGATGACAGCGAACCCCCATCCCGGGCATCCTGGTGATGACGGTGAACCCCCTTCCCGGGTATCCTGGTGATGACGGTGAACCCCCTTCCCGGGCATCCTGGTGATGACAGCGAACCCCCTTCCCGGGCATCCTGGTGATGACAGCGAACCCCCTTCCTGGGCATCCTGGTGATGACGGTGAACCCCCTTCCCGGGCATCCTGGTGATGACGGCGAACCCCCTTCCCGGGTATCCTGGTGATGACAGCGAACCCCCTACCCGGGTATCCTGGTGATGACGGCGAACCCCCTTCCCGGGCATCCTGGTGATGACAGCGAACCCCCTTCCCGGGTATCCTGGTGATGACAGCGAACCCCCTTCCCGGGCATCCCGGTGATGACAGTGAACCCCCTTCCCGGGCATCCTGGTGATGACGGCGAACCCCCATCCCGGGCATCCTGGTGATGTCAGCGAACACCCTTCCCGGGCATCCTGGTGATGTCAGTGAACCCCCTTCCCGGGGCATCCTGGTGATGACGGCGAACCCCCTTCCCGGGCATCCTGGTGATGACGGCGAACCCCGTTCCCGGGCATCCTGGTGATGACAGCGAACCCCCTTCCCGGGCATCCTGGTGATGACAGCGAACCCCCTTCCCGGGCATCCTGGTGATGACGGCGAACCCCCTTCCCGGGCATCCTGGTGATGACGGCGAACCCCCTTCCCGGGGCATCCTGGTGATGATGGCGAACCCCCTTCCCGGGCATCCTGGTGATGACAGCGAACCCCCATCCCGGGCATCCTGGTGATGACGGCGACCCCCTTCCCGGGTATCCTGGTGATGACGGCGAACCCCCTTCCCGGGTATCCTGGTGATGACGGTGAACCCCCTTCCCGGGCATCCTGGTGATGACGGCGAACCCCCTTCCCGGGCATCCTGGTGATGACGGCGAACCCCCTTCCCGGGTATCCTGGTGATGACGGCGAACCCCCTTCCCGGGCATCCTGGTGATGACAGCGAACCCCCTTCCCGGGCATCCTGGTGATGACAGCGAACCCCCTTCCCGGGCATCCTGGTGATGACGGTGAACCCCCTTCCCGGGCATCCTGGTGATGACGGCGAACCCCCTTCCCGGGCATCCTGGTGATGACAGCGAACCCCCTTCCCGGGCATCCTGGTGATGACGGCGAACCCCCTTCCCGGGCATCCTGGTGATGACAGCGAACCCCCTTCCCGGGTATCCTGGTGATGACAGCGAACCCCCTTCCCGGGCATCCTGGTGATGACAGTGAACCCCCTTCCCGGGCATCCTGGTGATGACGGCGAACCCCCATCCCGGGCATCCTGGTGATGACAGCGAACCCCCTTCCCGGGCATCCTGGTGATGACAGCGAACCCCCTTCCCGGGCATCCTGGTGATGACGGCGAACCCCCTTCCCGGGCATCCTGGTGATGACAGGCGAACCCCCTTCCCGGGCATCCTGGTGATGACAGCGAACCCCCTTCCCGGGCATCCTGGTGATGACAGCGAACCCCCTTCCCGGGCATCCTGGTGATGACGG
The DNA here is from genome assembly GCF_902713615.1 of Scyliorhinus canicula. Classification (NCBI taxonomy): domain Eukaryota; kingdom Metazoa; phylum Chordata; class Chondrichthyes; order Carcharhiniformes; family Scyliorhinidae; genus Scyliorhinus; species Scyliorhinus canicula. The sequence continues at coordinate 67,008,263 of NC_052146.1, forward strand.
CGAACCCCCTTCCCGGGCATCCTGGTGATGACGGCGAACCCCCTTCCCGGGCATCCTGGTGATGACGGCGAACCCCCTTCCCGGGCATCCTGGTGATGACAGCGAACCCCCTTCCCGGGCATCCTGGTGATGACGGCGAACCCCCTTCCCGGGCATCCTGGTGATGACGGCGAACCCCCTTCCCGGGCATCCTGGTGATGACGGCGAACCCCCTTCCCGGGCATCCTGGTGATGTCAGGCGAACCCCCTTCCCGGGCATCCTGGTGATGACGGCGAACCCCCTTCCCGGGCATCCTGGTGATGACGGCGAACCCCCTTCCCGGGCATCCTGGTGATGACAGCGAACCCCCTTCCCGGGCATCCTGGTGATGACAGCGAACCCCCTTCCCGGGCATCCTGGTGATGACGGCGAACCCCCTTCCCGGGCATCCTGGTGATGACAGCGAACCCCCTTCCCGGGCATCCTGGTGATGACAGCGAACCCCCTTCCCGGGCATCCTGGTGATGCAGCGAACCCCCTTCCTGGGCATCCTGGTGGTGACGGCGAACCCCCTTCCCGGGCATCCTGGTGATGACGGTGAACCCCCTTCCCAGGCATCCTGGTGATGACAGCGAACCCCCTTCCCAGGCATCCTGGTGATGACAGCGAACCCCCTTCCCGGGCATCCTGGTGATGACGGTGAACCCCCTTCCCAGGCATCCTGGTGATGACAGCGAACCCCCTTCCCGGGCATCCTGGTGATTACAGCGAACCCCCTTCCCGGGTATCCTGGTGATGACGGCGAACCCCCTTCCCGGGCATCCTGGTGATGACAGCGAACCCCCTTCCCGGGCATCCTGGTGATGACGGCGAACCCCCTTCCCGGGCATCCTGGTGATGACGGCGAACCCCCTTCCCGGGCATCCTGGTGATGACGGCGAACCCCCTGCCCGGGCATCCTGGTGATGACAGCGAACCCCCTTCCCGGGCATCCTGGTGATGACAGCGAACCCCCTTCCCGGGCATCCTGGTGATGACAGCGAACCCCCTTCCCGGGCATCCTGGTGATGACAGCGAACCCCCTTCCCGGGCATCCTGGTGATGACGGCGAACCCCCTTCCCGGGCATCCTGGTGATGACAGCGAACCCCCTTCCCGGGCATCCTGGTGATGACAGCGAACCCCCTTCCCGGGCATCCTGGTGATGACAGCGAACCCCCTTCCCGGGCATCCTGGTGATGACAGCGAACCCCCTTCCCGGGCATCCTGGTGATGACGGCGAACCCCCTTCCCGGGCATCCTGGTGATGACGGCGAACCCCCTTCCCGGGCATCCTGGTGATGACAGCGAACCCCCTTCCCTGGGCATCCTGGTGATGACGGCGAACCCCCTTCCCGGGCATCCTGGTGATGACAGCGAACCCCCTTCCCAGGCATCCTGGTGATGACGGTGAAACTCTCCCCGGGCATCCTGGTGATGACAGCGAACCCCCTTCCCGGGTATCCTGGTGGGCTCCGTCTACATTGAAGTGGCTGTATTGACCTGCCTGGGGTGACAGCACGGATGCACCTGTACACCGAGGTCTGTGATATTCCGGACAGGTCTCCACACGGAGCCCGGAAGGAGCCTGTGGCGCAAAGGTTCAAGGTGACCGTCACCTTGACAACCACCGGCAGCGGGTATCCTCCCCCATACCTCGTGATGCCAGGTGTGCCATGATCCGGCAGCTATGTCGCACTGTCTCTGCTCGAACGCATGTCCGGTCCGGCAGGTCCTCGAAAGCCAGGCGGTGACGGTACGCACGGGCCCTCTTGCGGTGCCTCCTTGGCACTTCCTCTCCTCGGCCTGTCCTTGGGCAGCCAGTTCTCTATCCTGGGAGGCTGCCACCTGTCCCTCTGCTGCACGCTCTACTGCTGCCCGCTCCATTGCTACAGCTTCCTTCTCCTCCAGCAACGCCTGCTTGTAAAGCCACAGGGCATCTCCCAAGGCTGAGGTGACTAGCAGGAAGGCCACTATTGCTGGTTAAATTCCAATGCCCATTGTCTGCAGGGGATGAAAGGCCGACATGTTACCGTGGTGTGTACCCCCAACCAGGTCCACCAGGCTACATGGTGGCTGCTGTTGGCACTGCGGGCTCTACCCCCGCATGTCCCTCCCTCTCCCCCACATCCCTGCACCCTGGCCCCATCGATGGCCGGGACCATGGGGGCCTTTGGCCTGACACCTGTCCCTGATGCCAAGGGTACCATTGGCTGGCACTGCCCTCACCAGGGATATGGACCATGGCCCCCCTGGGGGCTACTGTGGGTGTTGCCTGGGTGGGCCGGTGGTAGGTGGCGGCAGGGTGGGGGAGGTGTGACAGAGGTGCGGGGATGGGGGCAGGGGGTGTGTTGCGTAGGGTGGGGTGCGGTAGTGGGTTGTGGGGCACCCATACGGCCGGTGGCACTCTGCAGAACCAGGAACCGAGGCAGGTGGTCAGTGGGGTGTGCAACAAGGTGGCAGGGTTACTGGCGGTCCGTGCCTGGGCATTGCCCCAATCCCGTGGTGGGTCCCTCCAGCCTCTCGGCCTGTGCCCCCATCACCCCCCTCCCCCGGCCCTGGCAGCAGCCCCCCAACCCCAGCCTGCCCGGCCAGTGTCCAGCCCGGCAGCCCACAGTTGCTCCTCTCTGTGCCCTACCTCCACTCTCTCCCTCAGCAGCCACCACACCGGTTCACCATTTTTAAAAGCACAGGTGAACCACGCCATCGGGAACTAGTCCCATCGGAGGCGGAGAATCGCAGAGGGCCTGGAGAATACCGGCTCAGGCCCGCTAATGATATGCAAATGGTGTTTACTGTACATGCGTTCCGGTACGCATCGGTGCCGCAATTGAGGTGACGGAGAATTGCAATTTGCCGTCAAATCGGCGTCCGCCACGATTTTGGGGTCGAAACCGATTCTCCACCCTTCAGCGTTGGCAAACGGAGAATCCTGCCCCTTATCTTTCAAAAAATATTTAAATAAATTTAGATGCCGGATTCTCCAATCCAGCAGCGGAGTGTCCACGGCGTCGCGTTTAACGACGGCGTGAACGGGTCGCTCCCACGCTCCAGCTGCAGATCCCGGCGTGAACTGTGCACCGTGGGATCCACGCATGCACAGTGGCACCGGCGCCAACACGCGCATGCGCAGTGGCCTCCTTCAACGCGATGGCTCCAACACAACATGGCGCAGGGCTACAGAGGCCGGGGCACAGGAAAGGAAGCCCCCAGCCACGGAGGCCGGCCCACCGATCGGTGGGCTCCGATCGCGGGCCAGGCCACATCGGAGGCCCCCCCCGGGGTCGGACCCTCCCTCCCCCCCAAAAGGCCGCCACCCGACCCTTATACACTGAGGTCCCGCTGGCCCAGCGCAGGTTAGAACGGCGCCGGCGGGACTCGGCTCTTTTCCTACGGCCGCTCGGTCCATCCGGACCGGAGAATCGGCGGGCCGGCCGCGTAGAGCGGCCTGCAAACAGCGCCGCGCCAACCACCTCATGGCGCCGATTCTCCGCAATGCGAAGAATCGCGTGCCGGCGTCGGGGCAGCGTGGCCCATTCGTGGGGATTCTCCGGCCCGGCACACGGCTGGGAGAATCCCGCTCACAGGATCCAATTATTTTTTTTTGGATTAAGGGGCAATTTAGCAATCCACCTACACTGCACATCTTTGGGTTGTGGGGGTGAGACCCACCCAAACACGGGGAGAATGTGCAAACTAAACATGGACAGTGACCCAGGGCCGGGATTGAACCTGGGGCCTCGGCGCCGTGAGGCAGCAGTGCTAACCACTGCTCCACTGTGCTGCCCCCCCCCCCCACCTTAAGTTGATGAACGGCTCCACCTTCGGGCAAACCCATCAACCTACCCTCTCAAGACAAACTTATCTTTTCCAACCTCAGGAATTCCGCCAGGGAGTTGAGGGTATGGGTGGCTCCGAGTCCCTCCACCGAACTAAAATCTTTCTCCGGGCTATCAGGGAGGCAGAGACCAGGACATTGGCCTCTCTCGCCCCCTGGACTCCCGCATCTTCCGACACCCCAAATATCACTACCTCTGGGCTCGGGACCACTGTCACCTTCAGCACCTCAGACATCACGTTTGCAAATGGCGGCCGGAACCCCTTCAGTTTCGGACATGCCCAGAACATGTGAACATGGTTCACAGACCTCCCCGCGCTCCGCCCACCCCTATCCTCCACCCCCTCAAAAAACCTACTCATCCTTGCCCCCATCATGTGCGACCTGTGAACTACTTTGAACTGGATAAGGCACATGACAAGGACGCATCTACCCTCCTCAGGGCCTCCTCCCACATCCTGGCCTCTAGTTTCTCCCCCCCCCGCCTCCTAGTTTCTCCTCCCATTTTTTTTGATTTCTGCTATCGGGGCTCCCTCCCAGGCCATTTGCTCCGTATAAATTTCCTTACCCTCACCCACTCTTTCCCTCGATAACACCTTACCCAAGGGAGACAGACCAGGAAAGGACGGCACCTGCTTCCTCGCAAAGTCTCGAACCTGTAAGCATCTAAACCCATTGCCGATGGGCAGCTCATATTCCTCCTCCAGGTCCTCTGAATTTACAAAGCTGCCCCCACAAACAGGTCTCCAAACCACTTGATCCCTGCCTGTCGCCACCCCCGAAACCTCGCGTCCAGCCTGCCACCCCCCCACCCCCGGTGTAAACCTGTGATTGTCACAAATCAGTGCCCACGCCGAGGCACCTTCTAACCTCAGGTATTGCCCCCATGTCCTCAGGGCCGCCACCACCACTGGGCCCGTGGAGTATCTGAACAGCAGAGGCACCGCCAACAGTGCCCCTGAACCCGTTCCCCTGCAAGAGGCCGCCTCCATCCGGCCACCCCTCCCCCACTACCCACTTCCTAATAATGGATCTATCAGCTGCCCAGTAATAATTCATTATATTTGGCAACACCAGACCCCCCGCCCCACACACACACACACACACACCCCCAGCCACCATTCCAACAATACCTTCTTTACCTGCGGGATTTTCCACACCCACACAACCCAAAAATCAATACGTTGACCTTCTTAAAAAAATGAGGACGCGTTAAGTCTCCTCAGGGCCTCCTCCCATAACCCAGCTTCCAACTCCCTCCCCCCAACTCTTCTTCCCAATTTCACTTCACCTCCCCTATTGAGCCTCCCTCCCACTCCATCAGCTCCTTATAAATCTCCGAGACCTTCCCCTTCCCAACTCCTGTTCTAGGCATCACCTTATTCTGTAACCCTCTTTGTGGGAGGCGTAGAATGCTCGAGACCTGCCTCCGTACAAAATCCCTCACCTGCAGATTCAGGAATCGATCACCCCGGCAACTCAAACTCCTCAAACTCCTCCTCCAGCTCCCCAAAACTCAGACAACCCTCATCAAGAACGAGATCCCAAAATCTCTCGATCCCTGCCCGCTGCCCCCTTTGATAGCCCTCATCCAGCCACCCCCCCCCCCCCCCCCCCCAAGAGCGAACCAATGGTTATCGCATATCAGTGCTCACACCGATGCCCCCTCCAAACCCATGTGCTGCCGTCAGTGTCCCCACACCCTCAGGGCTGCCACTACTACCGGGCTTGTGGAGTACCAAGCTGACGAGAACGGCAGAGGTGCCATTAACAATGCCCCCAAACTCGTGCCCTCACAGGATGCCACTTCCACCCGCTCCCATACCAACCCCTCTCCCACGACCCACTCACTGACCATCGATATATTTGCCATCCAGTAATAGTTAATAAAGTTCGGAGGAGCCAGCCCCCCCCCCCCCCCCCCCCCCCACTCCCCACGCCCCCGCTCCAGCAGCACCTTCCTCACCTGCGGGGTTTTATCGGCCCAAATAAATCCCAAAATTACCACATTCATCTTCCTAAAAAACACCTTGGGGATAAAAATTGGGAGACATTGAAAAACAAACAGCAACCTCGGGAGGACTGTCCTTTTCACAGTCTGTACCATCCACGCCAGAGACAGCGGGAGCACATCCCACCTCCGGAAGTCCCCTTCACCTGCTCTACTAGCCGACCCAGATTCAATTTGTGGAGTTGTCCCCATTCCCGTGCCACCTGGGTACCTAACTACCTAAAGCTCCCTCCCACCACCTTGAATGGCATCTCCCCCAATCTCCTCTCCAGCTCCCTTGCCTGGATCGCGAAAGCTCACTTTTACCCATATTCAATTTATACTCCGAGAACCGGCCAAATTCCTCTAGTATCCCATAATCCCTCCAATCCGCCCAACGGGTCAGATATATACAAGAGCAAATCATCCGCATAGAGCGAGACCCTATGCTCCACGCCAACCTCGTACTATCCCATGCCAAACCTTCAAAGCTCGCAGTACCATTGCCAGAGGCTCTATGGTCAGGGCAAACAGCAGTACAGAGAGTGGTCATCCCTGCCTCATCCCCCCAGTACAGCCTAAAATACTCCAACCTCACTCCATTCGCCTGCATGTTTGCCCCTGGTGCCTGTAAGGCAACCGGACCCAGTCCACAAATCCCTGCCCAAACCCCAACCCCAGCACCTCCCATAACTACCCTCAGTCCACCCGATCAAAGGCCTTCTCTGCACCCATAGCAGCCACCACCACCTCAACCTCGCTCCCCTCAGTAGACATCATGATAACGTTCACGAGCCTCCTAATATTGGTCGCCAGGTGTCGCCCCTTAACAAACCCCATCTGATCTTCCCTATTACCCCTGAAACACAATCCTCGATCCGTGTGGCCAGGATCTTTGCCAGCAGTTTGGCATCCACAGTCAATAAGGAGATTGGTCTATATGACCCACAGTTTTCCAGGTCTTTGTCCCACTTCAAATTGAGAGAGATCGATGCCTGTGATAACATTGGGGGAAGCACTCCCAGATCCTTTGCTTCATTAAATGCCCTGACCAATAGTGGCCGTAGCACCCCCGAAAACTTCTTATACAACTCCTCGAATATCCGTCCAGTCCTGGGGCCTTACCCGATTGCATCGCCTCCAGCCCCTCTATTACCTTCCCAAACCCAATTGGGGCCCCCATGCCCTCCACCAGTTTCTCATCCACCTTTAGGAACAACAGCCCTCCCAAAATCACCAAAACCCCTCTTCTCCAGCTGGGGGTTCCAATTTATACCACTTGCTGTAGAAATGTCGAAACACTCTATTCACCCCCACGGATCCAAGACCACCTTCCCATCTGTATCCCTCACTTTCCCAATCTCTCTTGCCGCCTCCTGCTTCCTCAACTGATGTGCCAGAATCCTGCTCGCTTTCTCCCAGTGCTCAGCTGTCCCATCGCCTTCCCGTGGATAGGAGACCAAATTCCAATTGTAGCCTCTGGCGTTCCTTCAAAAGCCCTTCCTCTGGGGTCTCTGCATACCTCCTGTCCACCTGTAGGATTTCTCCCACCAGCCTCTCTATCGCCACCCCCTCCGCCTTCTCCTTGTGGGCCCGAAGAGAAATAAATTCCCTCCTGATAACTACCTTCAGTGCCTCCCAGACCACACCCGCTGACGCCTCCCCCGTATCGTTAATCTTTATAGACCCCGGATGGCTTCTTTCTCCCGCTCACACACCTCCTCCTCCGCCAACAGCCCCACATCCAACCTCCATTGCGGGCGCTGGGCCCTTCCTTTGCTCACTTGCAGGTCCAGCCAATATGGGGCGTGGTCCGACACCACTATTGCTGAATATTCAGCATCTACCACCTCTGCCAGCAGCGCTTTATCCAGCACAAAGGAATCTATTCAGGAGTACACCTTGCGCTCAGAGATAGGGTACAGAGGTCGTAGCAGCAGCAACCCGGGGGGAAGGGGGGGGGGGGGGTGGCAACAACGGTTGTGGTGGGTTATTTACGGTTGAAACGCGGGCAAATTTGCTCGCAGTTCATGTCTGATGTTGATTGTTGCTTTGTTTGTTGTTGGGGGAGGGGGGAGGGGGGGAGGGACAACGCGCGCGAGTTCGGGCGGGGGGGGGGATATTTGTTAAGAGGGAATATTTTGGAATATTTTATAGTTAGTTGGGGTAAATATTTTCATGTAAAAAATTCTTTCAATAAAAATTATTTTTTAAAAAAAAGGAGTACACCTTGCGCACATTGGAGTAGAATTAAAATGTAGTCCCCCTCGGCCTCCCAGATCTCCACAGATCGACCCCCTCATGTGCTCCATGAACCCCCGGAGCTCCTTAGCCGTAGTTGGTATCTTCCCTGACCTAGGGCTCGACCAGTCCAGGATGGGATCCAGGACCGTGTTGAAGTCTACCCCCATAATCAGCCGATGAGAATCCATGTCCGGAATCCTCCCAGCACCCGCCTCATGAATTCCACATCATCCCAGTTCAGAGCATAAATATTCACCAGCACGACCATCATTCACTCCAGTTTCCCTCGGGTCCGCCTCTATATTCCCCACCTCAAAAGCCACCCATTTACTGACCAAAATCTCCACCCCCTTTGCTTTAAAGTCCAACCCCGAATGAAATACTTGCCCAACCCATCCCTTCCTCAACCTGATCTGGTCCCCCACCTTCAGGTGTGTCTCTTGCAGCATGGCCCCTCTTGACTGGCCCATTCAAACCTCGAATTTTCCACCTGACTAACCTGGTCGGGGGAACCCTGCCCCCACCCCCCACTGCCGATCAACCATAGGTCCTCTTGAGCCAGCCTCCGACCCGTGTCCCACACCTCCCTTGGCCCGCCTTCGTGCGCCCACCGGCATCAACCATCCTCCTCTTCCATTTTATTTATTTATTTTTTCATTTTGTTTTAAATTTAGAGTACCCAATTCATTTTTTCCAATTAAGGGGCAATTTAGCGTGGCCAATCCACCTATCCGGCACATCTTTTGGGCTGTGGGGGCGAAACCCACATGAACACGGGGAGAATGTGCAAACTCCACACGGACAGTGACCCAGAGCCGGGATCGAACATGGGACCTCGGCGCCGTGAGGCAGCAGGGCTAACCCATTGCGCCACCATGCTGCTCTCCCTTCCTCCATTTTAAAGGCCCCACCCCTATCAGCAGTAGTACCTTCCCCCCCAGATCCCTCAACTCTGCCCCCCCCCCCCCCCCCCCCCCCGCCGCCAGCGCCCCTCCCCTTGCTAACCTTCAGCTCACTCCCCACTGTGCTTCTGTGAGCTAGCCCGCCCAGCGAGCCTGGCAGCTCCTGCCCCTGGCACCTAGCATCCTACCCCCCACTGATTCCCCCCCGGCTCAAACATTAGTGCAAACAATCAATAGGATCAGAAAGAAGAACCAGCCCCCATCCCTTAGCAAAGAACAAACAAAACAGAACTGAGGCCAAAAAAGAGAAGAAAGAAATGGCTCCGAACACCAGTTTTACAGCAGCATCACAACAACTTCACCAAAGTTCAAGGTCCACCTTCTCCTGCCAGTCCATTGTCTCTCGTTACCTCCGCTGCCTCCTGTGAAGATCCAAAGTACAGCTCCAGGGCCCATAGTCACGCTGAATACAGTACTCCGGACTTCACCCCCTTCTTGCAGAAGGCTGCCTTGACATTAATAAAACTTGCCCTCCTCTTGGCCAGCTCTGCACCCAGGTCCTGGTACACACGAATTTCACTGCTCTCCCAGGCGCAGTGCCTCGCCTGCCGAGCCCACCTCATGATTCGCTCCTTATCAAGGAACTGGTGCAACCGCACCACCATCGCCCTGGGTGGCTCGTTTCCCTCATCAATGCCCAGTGAACTCGATCAACCTCCAATGGTCGGTCAAATGCACCTTCACCAAGCGGCTTCTCACGCATCTTCCCCAAGTACACGCCAGCATCGGCTCCTTCGCCTCCGGCAAACTCACAATCTGAATATTCTGCCTGCATGACTGGTTCTCCAAGTCCTCCACCTTCTCCTCCAACCGCTTCTGGTGGTCCCGCATTAGCCCCATCTCCACTGCCATCAAGGTGAACTGCTCGTCGTGCTCCCCCGTCAGCTCCTCCAACTTCTGGATTGCCTGACCCTGGGCTGCCAGCCTCGTCTCTGTCATGTGAGAGTGCCTTTAAGAATTGGATGTTTAAGAAGTGAAGGTGATCATATTACTGAAGTGATGTCACCGGGGGGGAGCTGAGCTCACGTCTGCTTTTTAGGAGTTTTAGTTTCAGTTTGAAGAAAGCTTGGGTGTGGCTGTGAGCTGCATTGCTGGTGATCTCTGCCATGAAGGACTAACTCTTAATCCTTTGGTGAAATCGGAATTGTAAAAAGGTTTCAGTATTGAATATAAATCTAATGTGCTTCTGTTTGAAGGATTTGTCAAGTCTTTTGGATGTGTAAAGGAACAGTTTGCAGGATTGGGTAGTGTTGTATTATTTTCAGGGTTATCTTTGAAGTAAGGGGTGTTAACAGATCCAATGTTTATTTAAAAGGTTAATTTGAGTTCATGGACTAAGCATTGTTTTGTTTTAAAAACCACGTGTCCATAATGGTAATACTACACCTGGGGAACAAGCCGTGTGCTTCAAAAGCAACAATCCATTAAAGGTGGGGGTTGGTTGAACTCCATGATACATTTTGTGGTTCTAGAAACACCTCTCCCATAAGAGTCTCCACAGGATCAACCACCACCTTGATCGAGTCCACCGCCTGTGCCAGGTCCACCAGACTCTCCTTCCATTGCTTGTTGAACTTCTCATTCAAGAAGCTCACCAGCTGCTCCATCGACCATTGAGCCGGCAGGGCTGCTCCCTACCCCTCCGCCATCTCCATGTGCGTTGCCAGCTCCACACCCGCTTCGACCGACTTATTCCTTATTTTTCGGGCACTTCTGGTCCTCAGCTCCATAAACTAGAGGGTCAATCTCCTCAACTCACATTCCTACACCTTTTTTCCATCTCAGTTCCACCGGTAAACCGGGGAAAAGGCCCAAAACAATCGCCACAAACAGGAGCTACCAAATGTGCAACCTCTCACTCCATAGCCGCCACCGGAACCCCCTCTTGTATTTTTGTCCAACCCCGAGTCAAAGACCTGTCCTACCTGTCCCTTCCTTAACCCAGTCTGATCCCCGATCTTCAGATGTGTTTCTTGTTAAAAAGCCACATCTGCCTTCAAACTCCTCAAGTGCACGAATACACGCGACCATTTGACTGGCCCATTCAGCCCTCTCACATTTCATGTGTCCAGCCTAACCCACCCCCCCCCCCCCCCCCCCCAACCCATCCCCCTCTCCTGCGGATCAAATATATCCTTTTTTGGGCCAGCCCCCGGCCTATGTCACGTGATCCTCCAGGCCCACCCTCAGATTCCCACAGCTATTGCTCCTTTTCTTGCTGCGCCACAGCAACCACACCTTTGTCAGAAGCCCCCTCCCCCCACTACCCCCCTTCCCCCCACTACCCCCCTCCCCCCACTACGCCCCTCCCATGACCAAATGCAGAACCCCATTCCCTCCCCAATGCTAACCACCTGGCCACCGCCCCGCCGCCCCCCCCCCTCCCGCCCAACTAGCCTGGCAGCCCCTGCTCAAAGCTACTAAGCCTCCACCCACCATGATTCCCTCCCCCCCCCGCCCACACATCTCCATGTAACAAACAACAAATAAACAGAAAAAAGGAGCACTCACTCTTGATGCTCCCCAAGCATCCACCCCCAAACCCAACAAAACATTTCAACGGAGATAGGCTCTCCAACTATCGTCAAAAGAGAAGACAAGAAAAACAAACACCTCTTCCAAAGTTCAGTGTCTTCCTTCTCCTGCTAGTCTATTGTCCCTAAAGATATTTCATTACCTCCTCTGGTGTTCCGAAATAGTGTTCTCGGTTTGTAAAGGTCACCCACAGGTGGGCCGGGTACAACATCTCAAACGCCACCCACTTCTGAAAGAGGGCAGCCTTCATCCTGTTAAACCCGGCCCTCCTATTCGGCAGGACCACGCTCAGGTCCTGGTACACCTGCAGCTTGTTTCCCTCCCAGGTGCACCTCCTTGTCTGCCTCGACCATCTCAATATCTTCTCCTTGTCCAGGAACCGGTGAAGAAGCACGACTATCGCCCTCGGTGGCTCATTCGCCTGCGACTTCCTCATCAGCGCCCTGTGAGCTCGGCCGACCTCCAGGGGCCGGTAAAAGGCTCCCTGCCCCGTCAACCTTTCCAGCATCTTGGCTACATATGAGCCAGAATCCGCTCCCACAATGCCTTCAAGCATTCCCATGATTCTTAGATTCTGTTTCGGGAGCAATTCTCCAGGTCCTCCACCTTCTCCCCTAACCGCTTCTGAGGCTCCCGCATCACCCCTATCTTAATAATAATAATCTTTTATTGTCACAAGTCTCGGCCGACAATGAGGCAAGCTGCTCCTCATGCTCCCCCACCGTCTCCTCCATCATCCGAATAGCCTGGCCCTGGGACTCCAGCCTCTGTTCGACGCAGTTAATTCCCACTTTTAGTGGTTCCACGACCTTGGCTCGGTCCTCCTGGGCCTCCCTCCTCTGCTGTTTGAACTTCTCATTCAAGAAGTCCACCAGTTGCTCCATCGACCACCGGGCAGGCAGAACAGGCCTTTTATAGGGCAGCACGGTGGCCTAGTGGGTAGCACAACCGCCTCACGGCGCTGAGGTCCCAGGTTCGATCCCGGCTCTGGGTCATTGTCCGTGTGGAGTTTGCACATTCTCCCCGTGTCTGCGTGGGTTTCGCCCCCACAACCCAAAAATGTGCAGAGTAGGTGGATTGGCCACGCTAAATTGCCCCTTAATTGGAAAAAATAATTGGGTAATCTAAATTTATAAAAAAAAAAGAACAGGCCTTTTACCCTCCGCCATCTTGACCCGTGTCACACAAAGATTCTCCTGCTCCACCTGCTCCCTTCTTTACGGCCCACCTCTGTTCCGTGGATCCATCTACCAGCCCCACCAGTGGGGTCTCGCTGTCGCCAATCACCTCTGCACCTTTTTTCATCAAAACGTCCACCCTGCAAATGGGGAAAAGTTCTGAACAAAATGCCTCGAGTGGGACCTGCCAAGTGTAGAACCACTCACTCCATGGCTGGCACCAGACGTCCCAAACATTTTATTAATCCGCTTCAGAGCCAGCACCAGCTCACCCGTCCCATCCCAAATCTAAACTATCTCCCTCACCACGGCTTGCCTACATACGACCTGCCTTCTCCCCATACTCACAGACAGCCCCCTTTGCCCTTCTCAGTTGACACACCACTTGCTGTTTATTAGACCGGTCTTCAAGCCGAATATCGTGGTTATCTTTAAATCTTCGGCATTTGTGGTACCAGACTGTGTTTGGTCCTTTATACCTTATGAAGGAATCTGCCAAACACTTCAACTTGTCCAAACCAGAATCTTTTACTGAGTCTCATGTAGTAAGATAGGAATCTGTTACAGAGCATGTTATGGAGTCTGCTTATTACTCCTCTGGAATCTTCACCAGGCACTGACCATTCACATGTATGTCTGATTACCCTCTCCTTCTGAAGATGGCTGGATGTGTCTCCCCTTATATGGGAGTCACTGGTCACATGACCTCAGTCTAGAGACCACATGGTGTGTCTGCACCGCCACCTGCTGGTTGGATGGCGCATACCATCCATCTACAATATAACCATTGGTATCACCACAACTTTCCCATTGTATTCAAGTCCTTTAGTTATTAAGGCCAGCAATCCATTAGCCTTTTTGATTAATTTTTGTACCTGTTCAGGACATTCTAATGTTCGATGGACCTGAAACCCCAAAGTCTCTTTGGACTTTCACTGTTTCTAGCTTTTCATTATTTTGAAAGTTCCCTGTTCTATCCTTTCTGGGTCCAAAGGGGATTTGCCTACATTGAAATCCATTTGCCACGGTTTTTACCCATGCCCTTTATCTGTCAAGATCTCTGCAATTCCGTCCATGTGGCTTACAAATCTGCCTATAATTGTGTCATTGGCAAATTTGGATACGTGGCTTTTTATCCCATTATTTAAATTATTAATAAATACGGTGAATAGTTGTGGTTCCAACACAGATCCTTGTTGGGCAACACCAGTTACATTCTATAAAAGCAAATTACTGCGGATGCTGGAATCTGAAACCAAAGAGAAAATGCTGGAAAATCTCAGCAGGTCTGGCAGCATCTGTAGGGAGAGAAAAGAGCTAACGTTTCGAGTCCAGATGACCCCTTGTCAAAGCTAACAGACAGAGAAAGTGGGAAATATTTATACTGTGGAGTGAGAATGAAAGATGAGTCATTGCCACAGAAACCCAGGGAAACGGGGTGCTAATAGCCAGAGAGACCACGGGGAAAGAGTGTTAATGGCAGTCCCCAAAGAGAACAAAAGATGTGAAAGGCCAAACTGCAGATAATCCAACATCAGCGGGTAAACTGTGACAGATGTAGATGTGGGGGGAGGGGAAGGGGAAGCAAAGGGGAGAAAGGGTAAGGAAAGGTGGATAAGATGGGGGGTAAATATATATAAAGATAGACAAGAAAGAAAGAAATGGTAAAAAACAGTTAAAATGAAATGGTATGAAAACTGATGGGTCAAGGTGGGGTACAGCTAATCATCTGAAATTGTTGAATTCGATGTTGAGACCGGAAGGCTGCAGCGTGCCTAACCGGAAATGAGATGTTCCTCCAGTTTGTGTTGAGCTTCACTGGAACATTGTAGCAGGCCCAGGACAGCCATGTGGGCATGGGAGCAGGGTCTTGTGTTAAAATGGCAAGCAACAGGAAGGTCAGGGTCCTGAATGTGCACAGACCAAAGGTGCTCAACAGAGCGATCACCCAGTCTGCGTTTGGTCTCTCCGATATAGAAATGAAATGAAATGAAATGAAAATCGCTTATTGTCACGAGTAGGCTTCAATGAAGTTACTGTGAAAAGCCCCTAGTCGCCACATTCTGGCGCCTGTCCAGGGAGGCTAGTACGGGAATCGAACCGTGCTGCTGGCCTGCTTGGTCTGCTTTAAAAGCCAGTGATTTAGCTCAGTGAGCTAAACCAGCCCCTGAGGGGACCACATTGGGAGCAGCGAATGGAATAGAACAAATTGGAAGAGATGCAAGCGAGACGCTGCTTAACTGGAATGAGTGTTTTGGGCCTGGGATGTTAAGCATGGAAGAGGTAAAGGGTTACACCTTCTGCGATTGCATGGGAAGGTGCCATGGGTGATGGGAGAGATGTTGGGTATGGTGGAGGAGTGGACTAGATTATCTCGGAGGGAATGGTCACTGCGGAATGCTGACAGAGGAGTGAAGGGAAGATGTATTTCGTGGTGGGATCACGCAGGAGTTGGCGAAAATGGCGGAGGATTATGCTTTGCATACGGAGGCTGGTGGGGTGAAATGTGAGAATGAGGGGGACGTTAACCTTGTTCCTGGAGGGAGGGGAGGGGGTGAGGGTAGTGCCACGGGAGATGGACCGCACACTGTTGAGGGCCCTGCCAACAACTGTAGGTGGGAAATCACAGTTGAGGAAGAAGGAACACATTTTCGAAGCACCATTTTGGAAAGTAGCATCATCGGAACAAATGCGACGGAGGCGAAGGAGCTGAGAGAAAGGGATGCAGTCCTTACAGGGTGTAGGGTGCGAAGAGCTGTAGTCCAGATAGCTATGGGAGTCAGTGGGCTTGTAGTGGATATTACATTCAGGTGGTACATACCAGTTACATTCTGCCAATTTGAGTCCCTGCCCAGTATTCTGTCTCTGTCTCCTGCCACTCAGCCTAGTCCCTAACATCGTCGGGGGCAAAGTCCCCCCTTCCCACGCTTCATTAAGTGTCCGCACCAGCAAGGGGCACACTAGGTCCACAAACTTTTTATAAAATTCCACCGGGAACCCATCCGGCCCCGGTGCCTTCCCTGACTGCATCTGCCCGATCCCCTTAACTAGCTCCTCCAGCTCAATCGGCGCACCCAGCCCCTCCACCTTCTCCTCCTGCACCTTCGGGAAAGAAAGCCCGTCAAGGAACCTCTCCATTCCCCTCCTCTCCCCCGTTGGCTCCGACCGGTACAGTTCCCCGTAAAAATCCTTGAAGACCTCATTCACCTCTACCCCCTTCCGCACCACATTCCCACTCTTGTCTCTCACTCCAGCAATTTCCTTAGCCGCATCCCGCTTGCGGAGCTGATGAGCCAGCATCCTACTCGCCTTTTCACCATGTTCGTACACTGCCCCTTGTGCCTTCCTCCACTGTGCCTCCGCCTTTCTAGTGGTCAGCAAATCAAATTTAGCCTGCAGGCTGCGCCTCTCCCCCAACAGTCCCTCCTCTGGTGCCTCTGCATACCTCCTGTCTACCTCCAGCATCTTTCCCACCAGTCTATCCCTCTCACTCCTCTCGCTCCTCTCCCTGTGTGCCCGGATGGATATCAGCTCCCCATGAATCACTGCCTTCAGGGCTTCCCAGATCACCCCTACCTGAACCTCCCCTGTATCATTCATCTCGAGGTACCCCTCAATACTTGCCCGGACCCTCCTACACACCTCCTCCTCCGCCAACAACCCCACATCCAACCGCCACAACAGGCGCTGGTCCCGCACCTCCCCCATCCCCAACTCTATCCAATGCGGAGCGTGGTCGGAGATTGCAATGGCCGAATACTCGGCCTCATCCACTCTCGGAATCAGTCCCCTACTCACCACGAAGAAATCTATCCGAGAGTAGACCCTATGTACGTGGGAGAAGAAAGAGTACTCGCGTGCCCTCGGCCTCACAAACCTCCATGGATCCACCCCACCCATCTGATCCATAAACCCTCTCAGTACCTTGGCCGCCGCCGGCCTCCTACCCATCCTAGAGCTGGACCGATCCAGTGAAGGACCCAACACCGTATTGAAGTCCCCCCCATAATCAGACCTCCCGCCTCTATATCCGGGACCCGTCCCAACATACGCCTCATAAAGCCCGCATCGTCCCAATTTGGGGCATACACACTAGCCAGTACTACCTTCTCTCCTTGTAGCCTGTCCCTAACCATAACATACCTACCCCCCTTATCTGCCACCACCTCCGATGCCTCAAACACATTTTTCCCCACCAGAATCGCCACTCCCCGGTTCTTCACATCCAACCCAGAGTGGAAAATCTGCCCCACCCATCCCTTCCTCAGACGGACCTGATCCGCCACCTTCAGGTGGGTCTCCTGAAGCATTGCCACATCTGCCTTTAGCCCCCTCAGATGAGCAAGTACCCTCGACCGCTTCACCGGCCCATTCAATCCTCTCACATTCCAGTTGACCAACCGGATCAGAGGGCGTCCCACCCCCTCCCCCGTCGGCTAGCCATAGCCCGTCGACTGCCCGCCCCAGGCCAGCACCCCCTGCCCGACCCAGTCCCCAAAGCGACAACACCTCACCTCTGTCCCCCCGGCCCACACCAGCTCCTTCCTGACCCTGCCAGCAGCAACCCGGTATTCCCCTTTCCCCCCCTCCCTTCCCCCCCAGGCTAGGAACCCTCCTAGCCGCAAACCGTCCTCCATTGTACTTCCGTGGGTCAGCTAACTTCTGCTGACCCCGGAAACTCCCGCCAATAACCCGACCCCTCCCAAAGTGGGATCATCCCCCAATCTATCCCTCCTCCAGGCACCGCTCCAGCACGGGGAAGAACCAGTTAAGGCCCCGCCTCCCCCGTCATCGTCTCCACCCCCCAGCCCCGCAGCGCGGGAAACCAGAGGAAAGCCCGCGCTTTCATACTGCCCCACCACACCCTTCTGACGCAGCTCCCAAATACCAGCCCCACTCCATACCCCCAACCCGACATAGAATACAACAAACCCCCAACCCTCCCCGCAAAATACACAACTCAACCAATGCCCCACAGCAGAAAAAAACATAGCAGAACAACACCCCCATAAATAACCATATCAAAATTGCAAAAGTACAAAAAAAAAGAACATAGCAACAGCAGAATCCAGCGCTAAGATATTACAACCGACCCCGCAACCCCCAACCCCTAGTTCAAGTCCAGTTTCTCCGTCCGCACGAAGGCCCACGCCTCCTCCGGGGAATCGAAATAATAATGCTGGTCCGAATAAGTTACCCACAGGCGCGCGGGCTGCAACATTCCGAACTTTATCTTTTTCCTGTAAAGCACCTCTTTCGTCCGACTAAATCCGGACCGCCGCTTAGCCACCTCCGCACTCCAATCCTGGTAGATCCGTACTACCCCATTCTCCCAATTGCTGCTCTTCACCTTCTTGGCCCAGCGCAGCACACACTCCCGATCACTGAACCGGTGGAACCTCACCAGCATCGCACGCGGGGGTTCATTCTCCTTAGGCCTCCTGGCCAGTACTCTGTGTGCTCCCTCCAGCTCCAAGGGCAGATGGAAAGACCCGGCCCCCACTAGCGAGTTCAGCATCGTGGACATGTAGGTTGTCAGGTCCGACCCCTCCAGCCCCTCCGCGAGGCCCAAGATCAGCAGGTTTTTCCGCCTCATGCGGTGATCAAGCTCCTCGAAGCGTTCCTGCCACTTCTTGTGGAGTGCCTTGTGTCCCTCCACCTTACTCACGAGAATCCCGGCCTCCTCCTCGCGTTCAGTGGCCTGCGCCTGCAACGCCTGGATGGCAGCACCCTGGGTCGTCTGAATCTCCGAGAGCCTTCTGTTCGTTTCCTGCAGAGAGCTCAGTACCTCAGCCTTGAAGTCTGCAAAACAGCGCAGGAGAGCAGCTTGTTGCTCCAGGGCCCACTGCTTCCACTCCTCTGGAGCTCTGCCATCTTGGATTCCTTCCCCAGTTTTTTCTGGGGAGCTGCTGCCGTTTTTTCCCCCTTTCCACTCCGAGTTCGAGTCATGGACTGCGGGGAAAGTCGATCAGCACACCTTGTCCCGTTTTGGGCTCTAAAAAGAGCCGAAAAGTCCGTTTAAAACAGGAGTTCCCAAATGTGCAGCTTCCTACGTCATCGCTGCCACCGGAAGTCCCCATTTCCCTCTTTTCATTGCCAATATCATCTTTTTTTTAATAAATGTTTTTATTCTCCAGTTTCACATTTTCATTCAAAGTTTACACCCCACCCACAGACAGTAAACGGTAACAAATACAAAGTCAATCCCCTTGACAATAACAACAATCCCATCCTCCCACCACTCCAAACAACGGCCCACCTGTCAAGATATGCATCCAATAAGACAAACCCTCCCATGGTGGAAACAAAAAACAAAGGAGAAAAAGAAAAAAGGAGTCCGGGACCGCCCATGGTCACCATAGAGCCCTCTCACCCCACGCCCCCCCCCCCCCCCCACTCAACGCCATCCAACCTCTGAAAGAGTGCCGTACATGATACCCAAGAGTTGTAAACCCCACTCCTCCCCAACTCCTCCCATCCACTGCCTCTTGTAAAATTCCTCCCCCCAACCTCGGTTCCTTCCCCCCAACTTTCCACCCCGGCTAGACCACCCGAACCCTGTTCTGCCAGGCTCCGATGGCTGCAGCCCCTACCCACACCTCACCCCCGTTCACTGACCGGCTTAGACCGGCCAGTGTGGAGGCCCCCACCCGTGTCCCTTTCTCTTCCCTAGGAAAGCCCAAAAATCCCCTTTTAGCACACAAACCTCGCGTATCCACCTACACCCCACGGAGCCCTCACTTCGAGTGCAAGTCCCGCCACTTCCCTTGTCCAAGTATATATAACACCGGCTCCTTTAGCCCATACACCCGCACGCAGTGAAACAAACAAACAAAACAAAAAGAAAATACAGTCATGAGGTTACATCGGCACATGGCCATTTCCCAATTTCTCAGTTCTGCCACAGTCCTTCCGCCTTCACAAACTCCTCCGCTGCCTCCGCCGTTCCAAAATAAAATGAGCTTGTAAATTACCCTCAGCTTCGCTGGATATACAATGCCACACTGCACCGTGCTAATGTACAGTGCCCTCTTCACCCGGTTGAAGGCAGCCCGCCTCCTCGCCAGCTCCTCCGTAAAGTCCTGGTAAACACGTACACCAGCTCCAGCCCACTGCACCACCCGCTTCTGCTTGGCCCAGCACAGGACCTTCTCCTTCACACTGTACCTACAGAAGCACAGTCACTACCCTTGGCGGCTCACTCGCCTTTGGTACAGACCTCCACGACCGATGAGCCCGATCCAGTTCATACTGGGAGGGATCCTCCCCCTCCCCCAATAGTTTTGCCAGCATCGCGGCAAAATACTCAGTCGGCCTCGGCTCTTCAACTACTTCGGGCAGCCCCACAATCCTCAAATTCTGTCATCTGGATCTGTTTTCCAGGTCTTCCATTTTTCCTCGCAGATCCATATTAATCTCCATCACCTTGCGCATCTCCTTCCCCATCGACATAAGTTGATCACCTTGCTGCAATAATGTCTCCTCCACTTCCTTCAGCGCCTCCCCTTGCTTCCGTACCTCCGCCACTGCGCTCGCCACCACCGGCGTCACCGGGGAAATCGCCTCCCCTACCAGCACACTCACAACCTCCTTCATCTCCTTTCTCATTGTCTCCATGTATTTTGTAAACTGCCTTTCGAATTACGCAGCCATTACCTTAGTTATATCTTCAGCCATAAGCAATGCGGCCTCTCCTGGTGCTCCAGCCTCCATTTACCTTGGTGACCCCCGCGGTGACCTTTCTACTCCCCGACGAACTATCAGCTGTTTTCACAGCCATTTTTTTTACTGGTCCTCGACATATCCCTTCCCTGTGCTTTCTCCTGGCCTTCACCGCCTTCGCTGCCCCTAGGACCGGGCGTCAATCCCCGACAATGCCGTTCCCGAACGGGAGCCCTCCAACACGCGGCTGCCTCCCGCCCGCCGTCACTGGAAGTCAGCCGTCACCGCTTCTACAATGGCCTTGGTGAGATCTTTTCACAGTTGTTCCCTCTGCTGCTAGAATTCAGCTTTAATAAAGGCCCTCAAGTCAACTTGAGGCCTTTAAGCTCGCCCTTCCCCTGCCTGCATGCTGGAAGAGGCTTTTGTCTGCTGCTGCTTCAGCCAAATCTTTCACTGTTTATGAGGGTCTGGTAACCAAGAGACATAACATTCCTGGGGGAAAGTACTCTTCCAACATTCACCTATGCCTTTTCATCAAAATTCCTCCCTGTATTGATTAAAAAAGAGCTATTTTCTGTAACCTTGGGCAGGAGCTGCCTTGTGTGTGACCACTTACTCCATGGTGCACACCGGAAGCCGCCAATATCATCTTATTAGTTTTTAAGGGGCCTGCGTGCTCCTATTTTTTTTCCCAATATGAAGATAAAAGTTTTGTTTTGATTTTATTGTCCCTTGCATGTTTCTCTTCACATTCCTTTTTGGTAGCTCATGGTATCTATTTTGACACCTTTTTGTTGTTCTTTGTATATTTCTCATTTATCAGGATCTGTGTTTTTGTTTTGCATGATTGTATGTTTTTTCTTTTAGTTTTATAGAACATAGAAGGTGCTGTGCAGAAGGAGGTCATTCAGCCCATCGAGTTTGCACCGACTCAATTAAGCCCTCACTTTCCTATCCCCCTAACCCAATAACCCCTCTGAACCTTTTTTGGACACTAAGGGCAATTTAGCATGGCCAATCCACCTAACTAGCATGCCTTTGGACTGTGGGAGGAAACCGGAGCACCCAGAGGAAACCCACGCAGACACGGGGAGAACGTGCAGACTCCGCACAGACAGTGACCCAGCGGGGAAGCGAACCTGGGACCCTGGCGCTGTGAAGCCACAGTGCTAACCTCTATGCTACCGTGCTGCCCTGTTTAAACACGGACCCTTACCTCTCTAGTTGCCCGTGGCTGTCTTTTTTGCAAGTAGAACACTTGCCCCTGAGGGGCATGAACGGTCTATATTATATTCAACTTTTTTGAATGTCTCCCATTGATCTATTGGTTTACCCATTAACAGATTTGTCCAGTTTACTCTGGAGAATCCCGCCACATTGTTTTGAAATCATCCTTACCTAAATCTAGAATGATAATACTGTAACTGTTCCATATTTGTCCCTTTCAAACACTAAATTGAATTCAATCAATTGTATTATGATCACTATAGAAAAATGCTGGAAAAACTCAGCAGGTCTGGCAGCATCTGTGGAGACAAGAACAGAGTTAATGTTGTCCATATGGACTCCAAACGTACACTCTGTTCATCTCTTCTCAGATGCTGCCAGACCTGCTGAGTTTTTCCAGCAATTTTCTGTTTAATTCCCTATTTCCAGCAAATGAGCATTTTGCTTTTATTATATTATGATCACTATTACTCTATTCCTCTCTCCACAGATACTGCCAGACCTGCTGAGATTTTCCACCATTTTTCTGTTTTTATTTCAGATTTCCAGAAAATGCAGTATTTTGCTTTTATTGTAACATGATCAGTGTTGATTGGATGTTTATGAATCATTGCCTAAATCTGGCCCATCACTCATTATTTAAAAAAAATAAATTTAGAGTACACAATTATTTTTTTCCAATTAAGGGGCAATTTAGCCTGGCCAATTCACTTGGCCTGCACATCATTTTTGTTTGCGGGAATGGAACGCGCGCAGACACAGGGAGAATATGGAAACTCCACACGGACAGTGACCCGCGGCCAGGATCGATCCCAGGTCCTCAGTGTCATAGGCAGCAGTGTTAACCACTGCACCACCATGCCACCAAGCTATCACTCAATACTGAATCTAATATGGCCTGCCCCCTTGTTGGTTCCAGGACATATTGTTGTAAATAAGAAAATGGTTGCAGTCAATATCTTCATTCCCATTCTAACATGTTCTATATTGCTTATCCCAACCTTTATGTCGGTGTAACTCCCTCTTAATACCATTCAGTCTTTGCCACCTGCTTGACTATGCTCAAGTTATACAATTTACTTGCTCAGGTACAGGCACAACCTTTTTGCTGTTCTTTGCATAATTCTCATTTATCAGAATCTGTGTCTTTTTTTAATGATTGTATGTTTTTCCTTTTAATTTTATCCCTTATTCCCTTTAGTTGCCCGTGGCTGTCGTTTTTGGCAAGTAGAATTCTTGCCCCTGAGGGGCATGAATAGTTCTATATTATATTCAATTTTTTTGAATGCCTCCCATTGATCTATTGTTTTACCCATTAACAGATTTGTCCAGTTTACTATGGACAATCTCCGCCGCATTGTATTGAAATCAGCCGTACCTAAATCTAGAATGATAATACTGTAATTGTTCCGCCTTTGTCCCTTTCAAACACTACTTGAATTTGTTTGTATTGTGATCACTATAGTTAAGGCACAACCAAAGTCATAAATATTTTTTAAAAACTCTTAATGCCACTCCTAAAATTGGGGCAGCATGTTGGCGCAGTGGTTAGCCCTGCTGCCTCACGGCGCCGAGGTCCCACGTTCGATCCTGGCTCTGGGTCACTGTCTGTGTGGAGTTTGCACATTCCTCCCATGTTTGCGTGGGTTTTGCCCCCACAACCCAAAGATATGCAGGGTAGGTGGATTGGCCACACTAGGGGCTGGTTTAGCACACTGGTCTAAATCACTGGCTTTTAAAGCAGGCCATGGCAGGCCAGCAGCACGGTTCAATTCCCGTACCAGGCGCCGGAATGTGGCGACGAGGGGCTTTTCACAGTAACTTCATTTGAAGCCGACTGGTGGACAATAAGCGATTTTTATTTCTCACTAAATTGCCCCTTAATTGGAAAAAAAAAGAATTGGGTACTCTAATTTTTTTTTTTTTTAATTTTCATTGCCTGCCTCTCGTTATATTCTCTCCTTTAGGACAGCACGGTGGCACAGTGGTTAGCATTGTTGCCTACGGCGCTGAGGACCCGGGTTTGAATCCCGGCCCTGGGTCAATGTCGTGAGGCGTTTGCACATTCTCCCCGTGTTTGCGTGGGTTTCGCCCCCACAACCCAAAAGATGTGCAGGATAGGTGGATTGGCCACGCTGAATTGTGCCTTAATTGGAAAAAATAATTGGGTACGCTAAATTTATAAAAGAAAAAAAAAAGAAAAAAAAATTCTCCCCTTTGAATTACATCATTTATCCTTAGTCACCTCCGCCTCTATATTTTCCCGATCTTTCCTGTAGACCAGTGGTGGGCACCCCGCAGCCTGGCGGCCACGTGCAGCCCACCTGTGTTCTGAGCGCAGTGCATGAGACATTTTGTGGACTGTTTAAAAAAAAAAAATTTTTTTTAGAGTACCCAATTAATTTTTTCCAATTAAGGGGCACTTTAGTGTTGCCAATCCACCTACCCTACACATAGAATCATAGAGTTTACAGTGCAGAAGGAGGCCATTCAGCCCATCGAGTCTGCACTGGCCCTGGGAAAGAGCAACCGCCCTATCCCCGTAACCTCACCTAACCTTTTTGGACATTAAGGGGCAATTTAGCATATCCAATCCACCTAACCTGCACATCTTTGGACTGTGGGAGGAAACCGGAGCAAACCCACCCAGACAGGGGGAGAACGTGCAGACTCCCCACAGACAGTGATCCAAGCCGGGAATCGAACCTGGGACCCTGGAGCTGTGAAGCAACTGCGCTAATCACTGTGCTACTGTGCTGCCCACAAGTGGAGTGGGAAGAAAAATACGTAGTTTTTACAGGCAAGACAAGGCTTTAAATAAAGTCAATGGAGTGCTGTGCAAATGTCTTCATTCTTCATCAGTGAAACCCCCATTGTTGTTGCAGTGAGTGGTAAAACAAACAGGAGTAGAGAAAACAAACCCAAAATATTGTTCTGCTCACTACAGGACAGCAGCTCCAAGTGTTCCACTTTACTGGAAAAGTAATGGGATCTATTATGTCAAAATGTATTTTTTTTATCAACTAACTAATCATCCTGACTGTAGAGTTAGAATTAGATGCTGTATTCATATTGGAAAGCAGCGGTGATGGAGAGGGGTCAGAATAATGCAAGTTGCAAAAGGAGGATATGAAACGGAGAAAGAAGGAGGATGGATGTAGGTGATCGCTGCAAAGGCAGTGAGACTAGTTCAACAGGAGCAAATTCTTTCTGTACAGGAAAAAATAAGGGAGGAGGCACCCGCCAACATATCTCAATGGGGGAGAGGAGGGACTCAGGGTGGAAGAGGGCTTGCTCAGTAAGAACAAGGGAAAGAAAGCATTGCAAAGGCTGCCCAACAATTAACCTCAGTATCCAGGCTGTAACAATGCCCGAGTAGCTGCCAGTTGTGGGTGAGGGAGTCTTGGGTGTTTTGGTGTCACTCAGCTTAGGAGGTAGGGTGTTAGCACAGACATGCAGTAGGAGCATGGGGTGTCTTGGTACCTATGAATACTCAAGGGTGTGACACAGGTTGATCTTTGGGTTGTGGGGGCGAAACCCACGCAAACGTGGGGAGAATGTGCAAACACCATACGGACAGTGACTCAGAGCCGGGATCGAACCTGGGACCTTGGTGCCGTGAGGCAGCAGTGCTATCCACTGCGCCGCCGTGCTGCCCGTTTTGTTGACTGTTGCCCGTGTGCAGAATTACCAGGTTCCACTCATGTCTGTCTGCATGAATTTGTTCCTACTGGTATGACTAAAGTGACATGCACACTTTATCAAAGCATAAATATTTCTTGCGTTTTCACTATTTCACGTTGATGACAGTTCTATAAGATATGAATGATTAAGTGTTTTCCATAACTCATCATGAAATATTCAGCAAGTGTTCAATCTTATTAGTGGGGTCATGGTTAGTGAACATGCCCAACTTCAATCTTGCAGGCAACTGTGATGGCAGAGGGCCATTAATGTGGCCCACTCACTAGCCTAGGTTGCCCATCTTTATTATTGGACCTATTAACCTGGTATATTCAGACCTGAACCCAGTCCTGACCATCATACAGATCCAGAGACAAGCACAGGCAGACGTACAGACATCCCCAGAAACAGCCACACAGAGACACACAAGCATAGAGAAAATACCAACATAAGTATCAAAAACAGCCACACGTACAACAATGAACATGCACATATTCTTTCATGATATGTGGGCACCGCTGGCAAGACCAGCATTTGTTGCCAATTTCTAATGGCCCTTGAACTGAGTGGCTTGCTAGGCTGCTCAGAGGGCGGTTATGGCTCAATCACATTGCTGCGAGTCTGGAGTCACGTATAGGCCAGATTTCCCTGCCTCAAGGACACTAGTGAACCAGGTAGATTTTTATGACAATCAATGATCATTGCCATGGTCCATGTTTGCGTGGGTCTCACCCCCACAACCCAAAAAGGTGTGCAGGGTAGGTGAATTGGCAACGCTAAATTGCCCCTTAATTTGAAAGAAAAAAGAATTGGGTACTCTAAATTTAAAAAATATATATAATTGCCATGGCCACCATTTCTGACACTAGCTTTATATCCTAAATTTATTAATTGAATCGTATTTGAATTCCATCTGCAACCATGGTGGGATTTGAACCCATGTCTCTAGAGCAACTGCCTGGGCCTCTGGATTATTCAGTCAGTGGCATTACCATTACCCCACTATCTCCCCAGATGTGACAAACAAAATGAAATTTAATCCAAATGGACACTTGTATTGTCACAATACACATACAGAGTCAGAAGTCCATGTATTTACATTTAGCATTGCTGAAAAACGACATTTTGTGGAGGTTTTTGTCTTGTACTCATCAGGACAGTCAGAAGAATACTAATCTCAGGGGAAACAACAGCTCTATACTGTGTGAGAAGAGGTTGCTGATGGGTTGGAAAGTGAACTCTTACTGGTAGTGGTGCTGCTGTGAAGAATGCATCAGTCGACGATAGCAGTCAGTTAACTGTCGAGCAATGTTTGACATTTACATAGATTACATAGAACAGCACAGCACAGAACAGGCCCTTCGGCCCTCGATGTTGTGCCGAGCCACGACCACCCCACTCAAACCCACGTATCCACCCTATGCCCGTAACCCAACAACCCCCCCCTTAACCTTACTTTTTAGGACACTACGAGCAATTTAGCATGGCCAATCCACCTAACCTGCACATCTTTGGACTGTGGGAGGAAACCGGAGCACCCGGAGGAAACCCACGCACACACGGGGAGGACGTGCAGACTCCGCACAGACAGTGACCCAGCCGGGAATCGAACCTGGGACCCTGGAGCTGTGAAGCATTTATGCTAACCACCATGCTACCGTGCTGCCCGATAATTCATTTTTAAAAGTCTTTTTATTGGAGTTTTCCATTTTTACAGAAACCACATCAAACAAAACAGAACAAAAAAGATACCAGAGGTAACAATATACAACAGGTACAGTGCACAATAGTCAAAGCAAGAATGGGATCAAACAAGACTGGATAAACCAGGGGAAAAAATCCCCAACATATTCCCTTCATGGATACAAGAGCCGTCTGCACCAGAACAAGACACATCATTGACCTACATTGTACCCATAGCAACAAAACAAAATGGCTGAAGGAAGAAAACAGTCCCCTGAGCACCCAGACTAACACTCACAGCACAAATTACAGGATGACAAGGGGAGGACCAGGCATCACCAAGCCTCAAATCCCAACCCAGAGACTCCCACAGGAAAAAAGGATACACCCATCCAAGGAGCAGCGGGATACTGATCACGGAGCCGAGCTTGACTAAACCCTGCACCATCACCTAATAAAAACTCAGGAGAACTAAGCCCCCCCTAAAGGGAAGACACAGAAGTCCCGGTGCACAACAGGAGAACTCACCGTCTACCTGGGCTTGAATAAAGGAAAGGCGCTAAACAAAAATAAGAGACTAAGTTACAATGGGGGGGACCTTCCTCGAACATAGCGAGGACAGAACTAATCCGACCAACCTCTCCAGCTTTTCCAGCTGCGTGCCTTCGCACATGGCGGTCTGTGGCATCCCATCCTCCAACTCAGAGAGAGGACCTGCTTTTGGGAAGTAGCTGCCCAAAAAAGACAAATACAGCAATAGTAAACAACATTAAGCAGTGTTACAGCTGAAGCCTTCTGTTTTTAAAACAGATTGATGTGTTTGCAAAAGAAAATTTCTTAAAGCTACAGTCCAACTAAGAAAGGAAAATTTTTGAATAAATAACAAAAGAGATAATACACATTTAACTTGGAAGAGAAAGATGTTAGAGGGCAGGACAAGTTATAGAAAGTAGTACATCTTAAGAACCAGGTAGCTGCAATGCTGGGGAAAAGTGGAGCCATGGAACTATTTGAGGAGAATGCAGAACCATGGAGTTCCTATGAAGAGAGATTCCAGTACTACCTTGCTGCAAACAAGATACCGAATGAAATTAAAGTAGCGACTCTCTTGAAACTTCACCTTATTACAAAGTCTTGTCCTTCCTGCAAAGCCTGGTACAATAACGTACAAGGAATTGACTAAGAACCATGAAGAACATTTCTCGGCCAAACCATTAAATCATAGCAGAGAGATTCAGATTCCATTGACATAGTCGAGAAGAGGGTGAAAATATTCCACAATTTGTAACAGTACTACGGAAATTAGCCAAAAATTGTGAGTTTGGGTGAACCCTTGAAGACACACTGCGAGACAGACTTGTGTGTGGATTGAGAAATGAGACAATCCAGAAACGATTGCTGACAGAAATCTCTCTAACACTCAAACTTGCTGCTGGAATGGCAGTGTTTATGGAACTGGTAGCAAATTAAGCTTCCCAAATTGGAACTGATGCCAAAATAAACAAGAAGAATACTGTGAAAAAAAGATCTCTCAACATGCAAGCGTGCCATATGTGTGCCCATGTGGGGTTGGTGTCAAGAAAACAAATGTCATAATTGTGGAAAGAGGGCAGCACGGTGGCGCAGTGGGTTAGCCCTGTTGCCTCACGGCGCCGAGATCCCAGGTTCGATCCCGGCTCTGGGTCAGTGTCTGAGTGGAGTTTGCACATTCTCCCCGTGTTTGCGTGGGTTTCACCCCACAACCCAAAGATGTGCAGGCTAGGTGGATTGGCCACGCTAAATTGCCCCTTAATTGGAAGAAATTAATTGGGCACTCTAAATTTAAAAAATACACATTTAAAAATAATTGTGGAAAGAAAGGTCACATAGCAAAGGTGTAAAGATGTGCTGTGCCAGAGAAAATCCTCAAACCTTGAAGATGGGTAAAATCAAGAACACACCCAAATCCACAAGAAGAGTCTATAGAATGAGCAAAGACAATGAGAATTCTCAGGAAGATACTATGAGCTGGATTCTCCGTTCCTGTGTCTAAGTGTTGACACCAACGGGTCAACACCAAGAGGCCCCCACAAGGAGAGGCCAGCCCGCCGATCGGTAGGCCCCGTTAGCAGGCCAGGCCAGGCCACAGTGGAGGTCCCCCCCCGGTCGGATCGCCCCTCCGCCCCCCCCCCCCCCCCCCCCCCCCCCACCAAGCTGCCCACCGCAGGGTGGACAGCGAGGTGCCGCCGGGTAAGGCCACATGTGAATGGCGCCGGTGGGACTCGGGCTTTCTTGGCAGCCACTCGGCCCAACCCGGGCGGAGAATCGCCACCTACGCGGCCCCTGACCGCCACGCCGACCGCACTGGTGACCGGAGAATCGGCGTCGGGCGGCGTCGTGTGAATTGCGCCCGCCCCGGAGATTCTCCGACCCGGCGCGGGCTGAGAGAATCCTGCCCATGAACACTATTAAACATGCCGCACGTAAAGTTATATCGTAATATATTTTAAAATAAATTTAGAATACCCAATTATTGTTTTTTCCAATTAAGGGGCACTTTAACCTGGCCAATTCTCCTACCCGTCACATATTTTTGGACTGTGGGGTTGAGACCCACGCAGACATGGGGAGAATGTACAGGTTTCACACGTACAGTGACCCGAGGCCGGGTTCCAACCGTGAAGCAGCAGTGCTAACCACTGCGCTGCCGTTCTGCCCTAAAGTCATATAACAATATAGTTCAGATTTAAATAGTTTACAACAAATAACAACACCTATGTTCATTTTAAAATAATAATCCCCTTTAATTATAAACTACAACATTTAAATTTACTTTAAATGAACCAATAACAGCAATGCATGGATAAAAAAAAGAGCAAAAAAAGTGTTTTAAAAAATCTACATAGCATGCTGTCTTCAATATAAACCTGCAGCTTTAATGCCTGCCGTCAACGGTGTTCCTGTAGCTGCTGCATCACAAGGGGATGTGGCTACATCAAAACTGTGCCGTGCTGGAGCCTGCGCAGATCGATGCGCTGGAGTACGAGGCTGCCGCTGGAGCCAGAAGGTTTGTCGTACTTGTTGCAGGCAGATAAGCGTGCACTTTTCTCTTTCAGTATCGATGGCCCGTGGCTTTCTGCCGATACTCGGAAGTTGCAGGCCATTGCATTATCTGGTGCAGTAATGGTTTTAAATGCGTGGGTGAGGGCATGTCTATATCTGCTGCAGTAATATTTTTTTTTAATCCTGGTTTCAAAGAAAGACAGACATTGAGGCTGCAGAAGCGCAATTAAGATGTCATAAAAGTGTGATCATCATTATTTTTAACCATGCTTAGCTTTAAAAGGAGAGGTCTACTGGGTTTTTGTTATGATTTCTGGGAGCAGATAATTAGAGACATGGGGTGGGTTTCTCCATCCCGCCGCACCAGATTTCACGTGTGGCATGCCGTCAGGATTCTCCATGTCGCCGGCTGGCCAATGGGGTTTCCCATTGTGGGGCAGGCCCATTCCATCGGGAAACCCCCGGGCTGCCGGCAAAATGAAGAATCCTGATGGCGGAGAATTCAGCCCATTGTGTTTAAACTTAAGTGATTAGGTGATGGGATGTGAGTGGAATGGGGATGATGTAGTTAATGGGAGGAATCAGGGCTGAAACAGTCAATTTTGAATTTAGACCATTTTGGCTGGGAACTGAACGTAGCTTCTGAAAACGGCTGTCAGGTTAAGTAGTAGTCTGACATAGACAAGGTTCTGAAGGCTGTTTCCTGACAGGATCTCTCTTTTCAATGAGTCTTTCTATCCAAAGATAGGCAAGTAATCCTGTGTTTGCTAACTTTATTTAAAAGTGAGTTTTGACCAACCGATGGGTTTTGCTTAATTGGAGATAAAACAGTTGGAGTTAAAGTCTTTCATTTTATGTGAAGTGTTTAAATGGTAATTGTGAGCTATTTTTATGTGCTGAGAAAGGCAGTTTAATAATAAAGTTTGTTTCAATATACCATTTCCCTATTTGTGCATGGAATCACTGCTGGAAGGAAGTATCCTTTCCTCACAGTTTTACAAATTAAAGTGAAACTTGTCCAGTATCCGAGCAAATGTTGGAGGTTGTTCCAGAATCATATTAATGTGTACTTTTCACAAGTGGATAATGTACCTATTACTGCATCTCGTGCAAAGACACACAAGGTCAGATCCATTGATGGGGAAGGTCATGGGCATAATCTTTTTTTAAATAGATTTAGAGCACCCAATTAATTTTTCCAATTAAGGGCAATTTAGCGTGGCCAATCCAGCTAGCTTGCACATTTATGGGCTGTGGGGGTGAAACTCACGCAAACACGGGGAGAATGTGCAAACTCCACATGGACAGTGACCAAGAGCCGGGATCAAACCTGGGAACTCGGCGCGTGAGGCTGCAGGGCTAACCCACTGTGCCACCCTGCTTCCCTATGGACATAATCTTGAAAGGTATACCACTGGATAAACAGAGGATCCCACTCACTGCCTCCTCCAGAGTATCAGCCAGTGTACTCAGATCCCACTCAAAGCCTCCACCAGAGTATCGGCCAGTACATTCCAAATCCCACGCACTGCCTCCTCCAGAGTATCAGCCAGTGTATTTCAGATCCCACTCACTTCCCACATCACACCATCAGCCAGTGCATTCCAGATTCCACTCGTCTCCACCACAGTACCAGCCAGTGCATTCCAGATTCCACTCGTTGATCCACCACAGTACCAGCCAGTGCATTCCAGATCCTACTCGTTGTCTCCACCACACTATCAGCCAGTGCAACCCATATCCCACTCACTGCCTCCTCCGGAGTATCAGACAGTGCCTTCCAGCTCTCACTCATGGCCTCCACCATAATATTAGCCTGTGCTTTCCAGAACCACCTCACTGCCTGCCCCACATTCTCAGCCCATGCATTCCAGATCCCACTCGCTCCACCAAATGTCAGCTAGTGCATTCCAAATCCTACTCATGTCACCACCATTATAGTAGCCAGGGCTTTCCAATCACGCCTACTACCTCCACCACAGTATCAGCCAGTACATACCAGACCCACTCCCTGCCTCCTCCAGAGCATCAGCCAGTGCATTCCAGACCCACTCCCTGCCTCTTCCGGAGTATCAGCCAGTGCATTCCAGACCCACTCACTGCCTCCTCCAGAGTATCAGCCAGTGCATTCCAGACCCAGTCCCTGCCTCCTCCGCAGTATCAGCCAGTGCATTCCAGACCCATTCCCTGCCTCCTGCAGAGTATCAGCCAGTGCATTCCAGACCCACTCCCTGCCTCCTGCAGAGTATCAGCCAGTGCATTCCAGACCCACTCCCTGCCTCCTCCAGAGTATCAGCCAGTGCATTCCAGACCCACTCCCTGCCTCCTCCAGAGTATCAGCCAGTGCATTCCAGACCCACTCCCTTCCTCCCGCAGAGTATCAGCCAGTGCATTCCAGACCCACTCCCTGCCTCCTCCAGAGTATCAGCCAGTGCATTCCAGATTGCACTCGCCTTGCACGTCACCCTATGAGCCAGTGAATTCCAGATCACACTTCCTACCTCCTCCACAGTATCAGCCAGTGTATTCCAGATCCAACTTGCTGCCTCCAGCACAGTATCGGTCAGTGAATTCCAGATTGCACTCACTGCATCTACCAGATATCAGCCAGTGAATTCCAGATTCTGCTCACTGGCTGGGCCATAATATTAGCCAGTTCATTCCAGAGCTCAGTCACTGGCTCCACCAAATATCAACCAGTGCATTCCATATCTTGCACACTGTGTCTGCCATATGATTAGCCAGTACATTCCAGTTTCCAATTGCAACCTCGACCATAATATATATTTTTAAAAATAAATTTAGAGTACCCAATTTGTTTTTCAATTAAAGGGCAATTTAGCATGACCAACTCACCTAGCCTGCACATCTTTGGGGGCGTCCCTTTCCTATACAAGAAATCCAGGTACAACCTCAGCAAAGCCATCCGAGATGCCAAGCTAGAGTCACAGACAGACTCTCGGTGGTTGTGGCAAGGCCTAAACAACATAACAGGCTACAAAGTGAAGCCGAGCAGTATCTCTGGCAGCAGCTCACCCCTCCCCGATGAACTGAATGCATTCTATGCTCGGTTCGAGCAGGAAACCAACGATCCGCTGTCGAGTGCCCCAGCAGCCCGTACCACACCCATACCCACCATCACAGCTTCCAAAATCAGGTCGGCCTTCCTGAAATTGAATCCTCGGAAGGCGACAGGCCCAGACGGGATCCCTGGTCGTGCACTCAGAGCCTGCGCAGACCAGCTGGCAGATGTGTTCACGGACATCTTTTAATAAAATATATTTTTATTCTCCATTTTCACATTTTCTTCAGAATTTATTCCCCACCAACAACCAGTAAACGGTAACGAATACAATGCAAATCCCCTTATCAACAACAACAATCCCATCATCCCATCCACCCCCAAATAACGGCCCATCTGACAATATAAGCATCAAATAAAACTAAACCTCCCAAGGAGGAAACAGGAAACAGGAATTGGGAATCGCCCCTGGTCACCGTTGACATAGATAGTTCACCTCCTCCCCCAAACCCCCCCCCCCAATATTCAATGCCTTCTAATCCCCGAAAGAGTACCGTGAATGGTACCCATGAATCGTAGACACCCCCCCCCCCCCCCCCCCCCCGCCTCCCAGACTCCTCCACTCCATTTCCCCTTGTGAACTCCTTCCTCCAACCTCGGTTCCTTCCTCCAACTTTTCACCCCGGCTAGACCACTTGGACCCTGTTCTACCAGGGTCCGATGGCGGCAGCCCCTCCCCCCCGCCTCACTCCCGTTCACTGGCTGGTTTAAACCGGTCAGCGTGAAAGCCCCCACCGGGTCTCCTTCCCCCCTTGCCTGGTCCCAGGAAAACCAAGAAATCCCCTTTAGCACACAAACCCCGCATACACACCCAAGCCCCAAAGAACCATCATTGCAAATGAAAGTCCCATCTCTTCCCTTGTCCAAATATATACGTCGGCTCATTTAGCACATACACCAGCACGCAGTGAAAAAATACAGTTACATGAGGCTACATCGGTACATGAACCGCTCTCAGTCCCATTTCTCAATTCTTCCACAGTCCTTCTGCCTTCGCAAACTCCTCCACCGCTTCCGCTGTCCCAAAATAAAAGTCCTTGGATTTGTAGGTGTCCCTTAATTTAGCTGGATATAAAATGCCTCACTGCACCTTACTAATGTACAGTGCCTTCTTTACCCGGCTGAAGGCAGCCCGCCTCCTCGCCAGCTCCACCGTAAAGTCCTGGTATACGCGTACACCAGCTCCAGCCCACTGCACCACCCGCTTCTGCTTTGCCCAGCACAGACTTTCTCCTTCAGCCTGTACCTATGGAAACACAGTTACTACTCTTGGCGGCTCACTCACCTTTGGCATAGGCCTCCGTGACCGATGAGCCCGATCCAGTTCATATCGGAAGTGATCAGCCCCCTCCCCCAATAGCTCCGCCAACATCCTGGCAAAATACTCCGTTGGCCTCAGGCCTTCCACCCCTTCGGGCAGACCCACGATCCTCAGATTCTGCCACCTGGATTTGTTTTCCAGGTCATCCATTTTGGCTCGCAGACCCTTGTTGGTCTCTGTCACCTTCCGCAACTCCTTCCCCATCGAGGTGAGTTGATCACCGTGCTGCGATAATACCTCTTCCACTTCCTTCAGTGCCTCACCTTGCTCCCGCACCTCTGCTGCTGCGCTTGATACCACCGCCCTCACCGGAGCAATCACCTCCTCCACCAGCACTTTCAATACCGCCCCCAGCTCCTTCCTCATCGCCTCCATGTGCTTTGTGAACTGTTTTTTCAAGTTCCACAACCATCACTTTGGTCATTTCTTCTGCTGTGAGCGATGCGGCCTCCCCTGGTGCTCCAGCCTCTGCTTTCCTTACAGTTCCTGCGCTGACTTTTCCGCTCACTGGCGGACTTTCATTAACCCCCGTTTTCACGGCCGTTTTTTTCCCAAGCTTTAACATTTCTCCTCCCTGTGCCTTCTTACAGCTTTTTCAGCCTCCGTTGCCCCTGGGACCAGGCGTTAAAATCCCAAAATTTCCATTCCCGAGTGGGAGCCCTCCAACGTGTGGCTGCCTCCTGCCCGCCATCACTGGAAGTGTCCGTTCGCGAACATCTTTAACCTGTCCCTACTCCACTCTGAGGTCCCACCTGCTTCAAGAAGACCACCATCATACCGGTTCCAAAGAAGAAGCAGGCAACGTGGCTCAATGATAACTGTCCGGTGGACCTGACTTCAGTCATAATGAAGCGCTTCGAGAGGTTGGTCATGAAGCACATCAACTCCATACTCCCAGAATGCCTAGATCCGCTGCAATTTGCATACCGCCGCAACCGGTCCACAGCAGACGCCATTTCCCTGGCCCTACACTCATCCCCAGAGCATCTCAACAACAAGGACTCCTACGTCAGACTCCTATTTATTGACTACAGCTCCACCTTCAACACCATAATCCCAGCCAAGCTCATATCAAAGCTCCAAAACCTAGAACTTGGCTCCTCACTCTGCAACTGGATCCTCGATTTTCTGACCAACTGACCACAATCAGTAAGAATAAACAACAACACCTCCTCCACAATAGTCCTCAATACAGGGGCCCCGCAAGGATGCGTACTTAGCCCCCTACTCTACTCCCTGTACACACGCGACTGCGTGGCAAAATTTGGTTCCATCTCCACCATCAAGTTTGCTGACGATACGACCATAGTGGGCTGGATCTCGAATAACGACAAGTCCGAATACAGGAGGGAGATAGAAAACCTAGTGGAGTGGTGCAGCGACAACAATCTCTCCCTCAATGCCAGCAAAACTAAAGAGCTAGTCATTGACTTCAGGAAGCAAAGTACTGTACACACCCCTGTCAGCATCGAAGGGGCCGAGGTGGAGATGGTTAGCAGTTTCAAATTCCGAGGAGTGCACATCTCCAAAAATCTGGCCTGGCCCACCCACGTCGACGCTACCACCAAGAAAGCACAACAGCGCCTATACTTCCTCAGGAAACTAAGGAAATTCGGCATGTCCACATTAACTCTTACCAACTTTTACAGATGCACCATAGAAAGAATCCTATCTGGCTGCATCACAGCCTGGTATGGCAACTACTCGGCCCAGGACCGCAAGAAACTTCAGAGAGTCGTGAACACCACCCAGCCCACCACGCAAATGTGCCTCCCGTCCATTGACTTCATCAACACCTCCCGCTGCCTGGGGAAAGTGGGCAGCATAATCAAAGACCCCTCCCACCCGGCTTACTCACTCTTCCAACTTCTTCCATCGGGCAGGAGATACAAGTCTGAGAACGCGCATAAACAGACTCAAAAACAGCTTCTTCCCAGCTGTTACCAGACTCTTAAACGACCCTCCTATGAACTGACCTCATTAACACTACACCCTGGATGCTTCACCCGATGCCGGTGCTTATGTCGTTAGATTGTGTACTTTGTGTTGCCCTATTATGTATTTTCTTTTATTCCCTTTTCTTCCCATGTACTTAATGATCTGTTGAGCTGCTTGCAGAAAAATATTTTTCACTGTACCTCGGTACACGTGACAATAAACAACTCCAATCCAATCCAATCCAAAACAGGGGCAGAATGTACAAACTCCACACGGACAGTGACCCAGGGCCGGGATGGAACCTGGGACCTTGGCGCCGTGGGGCAGCAGTGCTAACCACTCCACCACCGTGCTGCCCACCACTCCACCATAATATTAACCCGTGCATTTCAGAACCCATTCACTACCTCGACCACAGTTTCATTCAGTGCATTCCAGACCCCAATTGCTCCCTCCACCACAGTATCATCCAGTGTATACCAGATCCCACTCACTGTCTCCACCATACTATCAGCCAGTGCTTTCCAGACCCCAGTTGCGCCCTGCACCAAATATCAGTCAGTGCGTTCCAGTTCCCACACGCTGCTGTTATAACACCCTGGGCTAGTGGGTAGTCAATCCAGCCCCACATGCCCCGGAGTCACAACACAAGTGAATTAACCAATAATTCTTATTAAATTACCCAAGTCTTTGGCTCTTGGCTGAACAATAGTCACAGTTTCCAGGTTTGTAAATCTAAACACAATTACTGTTTATTTACAATAAGAGCAATAATGTAATGTGCAGTAAATACAACCAGTTAACAATAAGTTAATACCCAATACCCACTTTAACTTGTCCCCACCCTCTACACACATAAGACAGACAAACTCAGAGGCGTGGAAAAGGGTGAAATTCATAAGAGGAGGGAAGAAAGAGTCCTTGTTCTAGATGGTGGTCCTTAAGCCAGTGCATTCCAGAAACTGGAGAGAGTTCGCTGGAATGTTCTTGAGAGAGTTTGCTGGATCTTTCTGGAGAGAGTAATCTGGATATTTCCGGAGAGAGTTCGCTGGATCTTTCTTTTACCCTGCTACCAAAATTAAAACTGAAACCACACTAAAACCTTTTTTATTATTTGTTCATGGGATGTGGGTGCCAGCATTTGTTGGCCATCCGAGTAGCCTTTCAGGGGGCAGTTAAGATTCAACAGCATTAGCCAGTCCAGGTAAGGATGGCAGATTTTCTTCCCTAAAGGACGTTAGTGAACCAAATCAACAATAGTTTCATGCGCATCATTAGACTTTTGAACTCCAGATTTTTATTGAATTCAAATTTCATCATTTGTTGTGGTGAGATTTGAACCTGGGTCCCCAGAGCATTACTCTGGATTTCTGGTTAGCAGTCCAGTGGCAATACCACTATGCCACCACACCCCAAAGAATACAACACTAAGTAATCTGTATGCTGTCCTTTTAACAGCCAGAAGACTTAACAAACCTTAAACAGGAGCACATCAGAGCTTACATTCACTACTGTAAACATTTAGAACTCTGAATTCACCAAATGATCAAGAGATAGTCTTTCAGGGCAGCACGGTGGCCTAGTGGTTAGCACAGCTGCCTCACGGCGCTGAGGTCCCAGGTTCGATCCCAGCTCTGGGTCACTGTCCGTGTGGACTTTGCACATTCTCCCTGTGTCTGCGTGGTTTCGCTCCCACAACCCAAAAATGTGCAGAGTAGGTGGATACTGCAAAGGCTATGGGCCCAGACAATATTCCGGCAATAGTGCTGAAGACTTGTGCTCCAGAACTTGCTGCACCTGTAGTTAAGCTGTTCCAGTACAGTGACAACACTGGCATCTATCCAGCAATGTGGAAGATTGCCCAGTGTGTCCTGTACACAAGAAACACGATAATTTAAAAAAATTTAGAGTACCCAATTCATTTTTCCAATCAAGGGGTAATTTAGCGTGACCAATCCACCTACCCTGCACATCTTTGAGTTGTGGGGGCGAAACCCACGCAAACACGAGGAGAATGTGCAAACTCCACATGGACAGTGACCCAGAGCCAGGATCAAACCTGGGACCTTGGCGCCGTGAGGCAGCAGTGCTAATCATTGTGCCACCGTGTTGTCCTGGAAACATGATAAATTGAACCCAGCCAATTATCGCCCTGTCAGTCTATGCTCCAGCATCAGCAAAGTGATGGAAGGAGTCATTAACAACGCTATCAAGCGGCAACTTACTCAGCAATAACCTGCTTACTGACGCTCAGTTTGGGTTCCTTCAGGGTCACTCAGCTCCTGACCTTATTACAGTCTTGGTTCAGACATGGACAAAAGAGTTGAACGGCAGAGATAAGGTGAGAGTGATTGCCCTTGACATCAAAGCGGCATTTGACCGAGTGTGGCATCATGGAGCCCTAGCAAAACTGCAGTCAATAGAAATCAGGGAAAAAATTCTCCATTGGTTGGAGTCATACCTAGCACAAAGATGGTCGTGGTGGTTGGAGGGCAATCATCTCAACTCCGAAACAACAACAAACTTGGCAAGTACGGTAACAGAGAACAAGGAAAGTACGGGCGAAAGACGGGACGAACGGCCGAAGCGGAGGTGAACGCACGACAACAACGGCAGCGAAAACCGTCCGGGAGAAGCAAGTAACAACACCAACACCATATCCATTCTTATATTGCCCCCTCTGTATTGGACATAACCAATGTAATTGTTCCTCCGGCACCCAAATATATACGTACCTCCCCAGGTCCCCGCCCCCCACACACACACAAACAGGTGCCTACTTACTTGTTAAACAGGTACAGGAAAAGAGTAGTTGGGTTACAGTCAGGGGAAGGAAAACGAAGGGGCAGACAGTGCAGGGATCACTCGTGGCTGTTCCCCTTCAAAACAAGTATACCGTTTTGGATGCTGTTGGGGAGGATGACCTACCGGGGGAAGGCCCTAGCGGCCAGGTCTCTGGCACTGAGCCTGGCTCTGTGGCTCAGAAGGGAAGGGGGGAGAATAGAAAAGCAATAGTGACAGGAGACTCAATGGTTAGGGGTATGGATAGGAGATTCTGTAGTCGCGAACGAGACTCCCCGAAGGTATGTTGCCTCCCGGGTGCCAGGACCAGGGATGTCTCGGATCGAGTCTACAGGACCCTTAAGGGGGAGGGGGAGCAACCAGAAGTCGTGGTGCACATAGACACCAATGACATAGCTACAAAAAGGGATGAGGATCTAAAAAGTGATTTTAGGGAATTAGGTTGGAAGCTAAAGGGCAGGACAAGCAGAGTAGTGATCTCAGGATTGCTACCGGTGCCACGTACAAATGAGGCAAGGAACAGAGAGCGACTGCAGCTGAACACGTGGCTACAGGGCTGGTGTAGGAGGGAAGGCTTCAGATATGTAGATCATTGGGATAGTTTCTGGGGAAGGTGGGACCTGTACATGAAGGATGGGTTGCACCTAAACTGGAGGGGCACCAATATCCTGGATGGGAGGTTTGCTAGAGCTCTTTGGGAGGGTTTAAACTAGTTTGGCAGGGGGATGGAAACCAGAGCTGTGGATCAGAGGATAGGGTAGCTGTTGGACAGGCAGAAATAGTATGCAGCAAGTCTGTGCGAACATAGAACATAGAACATTACAGCGCAGTACAAGACCTTCGGCCTTCGATGTTGCGCCGACCTGTGAAACCTCTCTAAAGCCCATCTACACTATTCCCTTATCGCCCATATGTCTATCCAATTACCATTTGAATGCCTTTAGTGTTGGCGAGTCCACTACTGTTGCAGGCAGGGCATTCCACGCCCTTACTACTCTCTGAGTAAAGAACCTACCTCTGACATCTGTCCTATATCTATCTCCCCTCAATTTAAAGCTATGTCCCCTCATGCTAGACATCACCATTCGAGGAAAAAGGCTCTCACTGTCCACCCTACCTAATCCTCTGATCATCTTGTATGCCTCAATTAAGTCACCTCTTAACCTTCTCTCTGACGAAAACAGCCTTAAGTCCCTCAGCCTTTCCTCATAAGATCTTCCCTCCATACCAGGCAACATCCTGGTAAATCTCCTCTGCACCCTTTCCAATGCTTCCACATCCTTCCTATAATGCGGGGACCAGAACTGCATGCAATACTCCAAATGCGGCCGCACCAGAGTTTTGTACAGCTGCAACATGACCTCATGGCTCAATTCCTCTACCAATAAAAGCTAACACACCGTACGCCTTCTTAACAACCCTCTCAACCTGGGTGGCAACTTTCAGGGATCTATGGACATGGACACCGAGATCTCTCTGCTCATCCACACTACCAAGAATCTTACCATTAGCCCAGTACTCTGTCTTCCTGTTATTCCTTCCAAAATGAATCACCTCACACTTTTCTGCATTAAACTCCATTTGCCACCTGTCATCCCAGCTCTGCAGCTTATCTATGTCCCTCTGTAACTTGTAACATCCTTCTGCACTGTCCACAACTCCACCGACTTTAGTGTCATCTGCAAATTTACTCACCCATCCTTCTACGCCCTCCTCCATGCCATTTATAAAAATGACAAACAGCAGTGGCCACAAAACAGATCCTTGTGGTACACCACTAGTAACTGGACTCCAGTCTGAACATTTCCCATCAACCACCACCCTTTGTCTTCTTCCAGCTAGCCAATTTCTGATCCAAACTGCTAAATCACCCTGAATCCCATGCCTCCGTATTTTCTGCAATAGCCTACCGTGGGGAACTTTACCAAACGCTTTACTGAAATCCATATACACCACATCAACTGCTTTACTCTCATCCACCTGTTTGGTCACCTTCTCAAAGAACTCAGTAAGGTTTGTGAGACACGACTTACCCTTCACAAGACCAAGTTAACTATCTCTAAGCAAATTATTCCTTTCCAGATGATTATACATCCTATCTCTTATAAAGCTTTCCAATACTTTGCCCACAACAGAAGTAAGGCTCACTGGTCTATAGTTACCGGGGTTGTCTCTACTCCCCTTCTTGAACAAGGGGACAACATTTGCTATACTCCAGTCTTCTGGCACTTTTCCTGTAGACAAAGATGACTTAAAGATCAAAGCCAAAGGCTCAGCAATCTCCTCCCTAGCTTCCCAGAGAATCCTAGGATAAATCCCATCCGGCCCAGGGGACTTATCTATTTTTAAACTTTCCAGAATCGCTAACACCTCCTCCTTATGAACCTCAAGCCCTCAAGTGAGGAAGGATAGACAGTTGATAGGGCAAAGTTGCACTCAGTGGAATGGGTTAAAGTGTATCTGTTTCGATGCAAGGAGTGTCAGGAATAACGGAGATAAACTTAGAGCATGGATCAGGACTTGGAACTACGATGTTGTGGCCATTACGGAGACATGGATTTCACAGGGGCAGGAATGGTTGTTAGATGTTCCGGGGTTTAGATGTCTTCCGAAGAATAGAGAGGGAGGAAAAAGAGGAGGGGGAGTGGCACTGTTAATTAGGGAGTGCATCACAGCTGCAGAAAAGGAGGTAGTTGAGGAGGGGTTGTCTACTGAGTCAGTATGGGTGGAAGTCGGAAACAAGAAAGGTGCAGTCACTTTACTGGGAGTTTTCTATAGACCCCCCCCCCCCCCCATAGCAGCAGAGAGATGGAGGAACAGATTGGGCGGCAGATCTTGAAAAAGTGCAGAAGTAATAGAGTTGTCATGGGTGATTTCAACTTCCCAAATATTCACTGGAACCTCCTTAGTTCAAATGGTTTGGATGGAGCAGGTTTTTTCAGGTGTGTACAGGAAGGATTCCTGACTCAATATGTAGATAGGCCGATTAGTGGGGAGGCCATATTGGACTTGGTGCTTGGCAATGAACCAGGTCAGATGTCAGATGTCTCGGTGGGACAGCGTTTTGGTGACAGTGACCACAACTCCTTGACCTTTACCATAGTCATGGAGAGGGATAGGAACACACAGTATGGAAAGGTATTTAATTGGGGGAGGGGAAATTATACTGCCATTAGGCAGGAGCTGAGGAGCATAAAGTGGGAACAATTGTTCTTGGGGAAATGCACAACAGTAATGTGGGGATTGCTTAAGGAGCACTTGCTGCAAGTGCTGGATAGTTTTGTCCCACTGAGACGAGGAAGGAATGGTAAGGTGAAGGAGCCTTGGATGACAAGAGAAGTGGAGCTTCAAGAGGGAGAAGGAAGCTTACGTAAGGTTGAGGAAGCAAGGATCTGACTCGGCTCTAGAAGGTTACAAGGTAGCTAGGAAGGAACTCAAAAATGGACTGAGGAGAGCTAGAAGGGGACATGAAAATGCCCTGGCAGGAAGGATTAGGGAAAACCCCAAGGCGTTCTACACTTATGTGAGAAATAAGAGAATGATCAGAGTGACAGTAGGGCCGATCGGGATAGTGGAGGGAACTTGTGCCTGGAGTCTGAGGAGATGGGGGAGGCCCTAAATGAATATTTTGCTTCAGTATTCACTAGAAAAAGGGATGTTGTTGCTCATGAGAACAGTGTGAACCAGGCTAATAGACTCAAACAGGTTGATATTAAGGAGGATGTACTGGAAGTTTTAAAATGCATCAGGATAGAGAAGTCCCCTGGACCTGACAGAATATACCCAAGGTTACTACGGGAAGCGAGGGAGGAAATTGCTGCGCCATTGGCGATGATCTTTGGGTCCTCACTCTCCACTGGAGTAGTACCGGATGATTGGAGGGAGGCAAATGTTGTTTCTTCTGTTCAAGAAAGGGAGTAGGGAAATCCCTGGGAATTACAGACCCATCAGTCTTACGTCTGTGGTGAGCAAAATATTGGAAAGAATTCTGAGAGATAGGATTTATGAATATTTAGAAAAACATAGTTTGATTAAAGATAGTCAGCATGGCTTTGTGAGGGGCAGGTCATGCCTCACAAGCCTCATTGAATTCATTGAGGATGTGACAAGACACATTGATGAATGTCGGGCAGTGGCTGTGGTTTATATGGATTTCAGTCAGGCATTTGATAAGGTTCCTCATGGTAGGCTCATTCAGAAAGTTAGGGACATAGGATACAGGGAAATTTGGCTGTGTGGATACAGAATTGGCTGGCCGAAAGAAGACAGCGAGTGGTAGTGGATGGAAAGTATTCCGCCTGGAGGTCGGTGACCAGTAGTGTCCCGCAAGGATCTGTTCTGGGACCTCTCTTCTTTGTGATTTTTGTAAATGACTTGGACGAGGAAGTGGAAGGGTGGGTTAGTAAGTTTGCCGATGACACAAAGATTGGGGGAGTTGTAGATAGTGTTGAGGGTTGTTGCAGGTTACAGCAGGACATTGACAGGATGCAGAGCTGGGCTGAGAAGTGTCAGATGGAGTTCAACCTAGATAAATGTGAAGTGATTCATTTTTGAAGGTCGAGTTTGAATACTGAATACAGGGTTAAAGGCAGAATTCTTTGAAGTGTGGAGGAACAGAGGGATCTTGGGGTCCACGTACATAGATCTCTCAAAGTTGCCACCCAGGTTGATAGGGTTGTTAATAACGCATATGGGACTTCCGGTGGTGGCCATGGAGGAGTAGGTCGCACATTTGTTTTTTGAGGATTGCTTCGCCAAGCTGAAGGACACGCTGGACCCCATTAAGGCCGCAATTGATCAAGTGGTTCAGAATCAGGGAACCCATGGGAGAGCAATCCAGGAGGTGGAACAAAAGTTGTCCGAGCACAAGGAGTATATAACCATGCTGGAAAACAAGGTGGGG
The DNA here is from genome assembly GCF_902713615.1 of Scyliorhinus canicula. Lineage (NCBI taxonomy): Eukaryota > Metazoa > Chordata > Chondrichthyes > Carcharhiniformes > Scyliorhinidae > Scyliorhinus > Scyliorhinus canicula. Next base: position 67,052,372 of record NC_052146.1, read on the forward strand.
ATGATGAACAACCACCAGAAAAGAATGCAGGAGAAGCTGGAGGACCTGGAGAATAAGTCCAGGAGGCAGAATCTCAGAATTGTTTGCCTCTCTGAAGGCAGTGAGGGATCAGATGCAAGGGCCTATGTGACGGACATGTTGGAGAAGTTGATGGGGGCTGGGGCGTTCCCTCGGCCCCTGGAGGTGGATAGAGCACACAGAGCCCTCACGAGGAAGCCCCGAGCGAACAAGCGGCCGAGGGCCATGGTGGTACGTTTTCACCGTTTCATGGACAAGGAACACGTTTTGAGTTGGGCCAAGAAAGAACGGAGCAGCAAGTGGGAGAACTGTGAGTTGCGCATCTATCAGGACCTTGGAGCGGATTTGGCCAAGAGGCGAGCTGGGTTCAATCGGGCAACAACGACCCTCGTGAAGAAGGGGGTGAAGTTCGGGATGCCGTACCCAGCCCGTCTGTGGGTCACACATGAGGAACGGAACTTCTACTTTGAAACGCCAGACGAAGTATGGACCTTTATTAAAGAAAGGAAGCTGGAGGTAATTAAAAGATACTGAAGCCTTGGAGAAATACTGTGGAGGCGATTTGTTGTGCTGGATTGTATAAATTTAAGTAGCACTATGTGAGATAATGGGCTGTGTGGATGCTTAAAGAATGCTTTGTCTTGCAGGGAGCTGGTTAGAGGGGGGATGGGCTTTGAATTTAGTTCTGCTTTTTGGGTGACTATTTTTCAAAAGTGACTGTTTCTTCACTGTTTTTTCTGATGTTTGTTTACTGGGGAATGTGATGCTTTTTAAATGTTTATTCATGAGGGGGGAGAGGGGCGAGAAAATAAGGAGACAGACTGCTTGGTGCCAGGGGCGGAAGCCACCAAGTCAGCATGGGTCAGCTGACTCTCGGAAGCGCAGTGGGGGGTGAGCAGGTGTTAAGCTGGAGATTGACTTGGGGGATTGGGTTTCTAGTGTTGTTGCTGGGGGTGGGGGGAGGGAGGGGGAGCTGCTTTGCTAGCAGGGGAGTTACTAGGGGACAAATGGGAGGTCGGGGACGGCGCCTGCCCAAGTGGGTACTCGAGGAAGCGGAGGGTGCTAGCTCGAGGCTGGCATAAAAAGGGGGATGGCTAGTTGGCAGCGAGGGGGCGGAGGGGTGGGGGGGCGGGGGGAGGTTGGAAAACCCCTGTCCAGGCTGATCACATGGAACGTGAGAGGACTGAATGGGCCGGTCAAGAGGGCTGGCGTATTCGTGCATTTGAGGGGGCTGAAGGCAGATGTGGCAATGCTACAAGAGACACACCTAAAGATTACAGACCAGACGAGATTGAGGAAGGAGTGGGTTAGTCAAGTGTTCCACTCAGGACTGGACTCAAAGACCAGAGGGGTAGCGATCTTGATCAGCAAACGAGTGGCATTCGAGGCAGGGAGGATCGTGTCAGACAAGGGGGGTAGGTACATAATGGTGAGTGGGAAGCTGGAGGGGGTGCGAGTGGTACTTGTGAACATATATGCTCCGAATTGGGACGAGGTGAAATTTATGAGGCGGGTGTTAGGTAAGATCCCAGACTTAGTCACATAACCTGATCATGGGAGGGGACTTCAATAGAGTCACTGATCCAGAATTAGACTGGAGGACGCCGGCTGTGGCAAAGGAATTGAAGGGTTTTATGGAACAGATGGGGGGGGAGTAGACCCATGGAGGTTTGCACGGCCGAGGATGAAGGAGTTTTCCTTTTTCTCACATGTGCCCAAGGTATACTCTCGCATCGACTTTTCTGTTCTGAGTAGGGCGCTAATACCGCAGGTGGTGGATACTGAGTACTCGGCAATCGCAGTGTCGGATCATGTCCCGCATTGGGTGGATCTACGGGTTAGTGTGGAGAGAGGGCAACGCCCGCTGTGGAGGCTGGATGTGGGGTTGTTAGCGGACAAAGCAATCTGTGGGCGGGTTAACATGTCCATCCAGAACTACCTGGAAACAAATGATACGGGGGAGGTCTCTGCAGCGACGGTTTGAGAAGCTCTGAAGGTAGTGGTCAGAGGGGAATTAATCTCGATACGGGCCCACAGAGAAAAGGTGGAACGGGCTGAGAGGGATAGATTAGTGGAGGAGATACTCCAGGTGGACAGGAGATACGCGAGGCTACTGAAGGAGCAGCGGAGGCTACAGGCGGAGTTTGGGCTGTTGACCACAGGGAAAGCAGTGTAACAGTTGAGGAAGGTAAGGGGGGCAATCTATGAGTACAGGGAAAAGGTAAGCAGAATATTGGCGCACCAGCTCAGGAAAAGAGAGGTGGCTAGGGAGATAGGTAAAGTAAACAGTAAAGATGGTAATACTGACCTGCACACAGCAGGGGTAAACGAGGTGTTTAAGGACTTTTATAGTTGAGATGGAGGGGATGAGGCAGTTTTTGGATCAGCTGAGGCTCCCGGGGGTAGATAAGGATCTGGTGGAAGGGCTGGGAGCCCCAATTGAGATTGTGGAAATAATAAAGGGGTTGCAGGACAAGCAGTTGGGCAAGGCCCCAGGGCCTGACAGCTACCCAGTGGAATTCTATAAGAAGTTTTCAGAGATATTGAGCCCACTGCTGGTGAGGACATTTATTGAAGCAAGAGAGAAGGGAGTCCTCCCCCAACAATGTCACAGGCATCGATTTCATTGATCCTGAAACGGGAGAAGGATCCGGAGCAATGCGGGTCATACAGACCGATCTCCCTACTGAATGTGGATGCCAAACTGCTGGCTAAGATACTGGCCACAAGGATAGCGGACTGTGTCCCGGGGGTGATAGGGAAGACCAGACGGGATTTGTAAAGGGCAGGCAACTCAAGGCCAATGTTCGAAGGTTTTTAAATGTTATTATGATGCCCTCAGAAGGAGAGGAGGTGGAGGTGGTGGTAGCGATTGATGCGGAGAAGGCTTTTGATCGGGTGGAGTGGAATTACCTGTGGGAGGCGCTGGGAAGGTTTGGGTTTGGTGAGGGCTTTATTGACTGGGTGCGGTTGCTCTATCAGGCACCAGTAGCGAGTGTGCATACGAACCGGCTGAGGTTGGGGTACTTTAAACTACACCGAGGGACGAGGCAAGGCTGCCCCCTCTCCCCGTTACTGTTTGCTCTGCCCATAGAGCGGGGTGGGGAGGTGATCTCACTTTACGCAGATGGCCTGCTCTTGTATATTTCAGACCCGTTGGAGGGGATGGGGGAAGTAATGTGAATCTTGGAGGAATTTGGCAATTGTTCGGGGTATAAATTGAACATGGGGGAAAAGCGAGATGTTCGCAATCCAGGCAAGAGGACAGGAGAAGAGACTGGGAGAATTGCCGCTCAGAATGGTAGGAAAGAACTTTCGATATCTGGGAATCCAGGTGGCCCGGGAGCGGGAGGCACTGCACAAGTTAAACCTATCTCGGTTGGGAGAACAAATGGAAGGGGACTTTAAGAGATGGGACATGCTCCCGCTATCACTGGCGGGGAGGGTACAGACTGTGAAAATGACGGTCCTCCCCAGATTTCTATTTGTCTTTCAGTACCTCCCCATCTTCATCCCAAAGGCCTTTTCAAACGGGTGAATAAGATTATTTTGGGCTTTGTGTGGGCGAATAAAACCCCGCGAGTGAAGAAAGTGTTGCTGCAGCGCAATTGGGGGGAGGGTGGGTTGGCGCTGCCGAACTTCTGGAATTACTACTGGGCGGCTAATAGAGCCGTGATTAGGAAGTGGGTAGTGGGGAGGGGTCAGCATGGGAGCGGATGGAGGCGGCGTCATGTAAAGACACCAGTCTGGGAGCTTTGGTAACGGCACCTCTGCCGTTTTTGCCGGCCCAATACTCCACAAGTCCAGTGGTGGTGGCGGCTCTGAGAATCTGGGGGCAATGGAGGAGATATAAGGGAATGGAGAGAGCATCGGTTTGGACCCCGATTTATAACAACCACAGGTTACCGGGTAGACTAGATGGTGGGTTCCGGAGTTGGCAGAGGGTAGGAATTTGAAGGACGGGGGATCTATGTATAGATGGGAGCTTTCCCAGCTTGAAAGCTTTAGAGGATAAATTTAAATTGCCAGCAGGGAATGGTTTTAGGTATTTCCAGGTACTCGATTTCCTGAGAAAACAGGTGCCGGCCTTTCCACAGCTGCCGCCACGGGGGATACAGGATAGAGTACTTTCCAGTACCTGGGAGGGAGAGGGGAAGGTATCGGATATTTACCAGCAGCTTTCGGAGGCGGAGGAAATTCCGGTGGAGGAGCTTAAGGGCAAGTGGGAGGATGAGCTAGAAGAAGAGAGAGAGGCCGGTCTATGGGCGGATGCCCTAAGCAGGGTTAATACATCCTCATCATGTGCCAGGCTTAGCCTGATACAATTTAAGTTAGTCCACCGGGCACATATGACAATGGCTAGAATGAGCAGGTTTTTCGGGGTAAAGGATAGGTGTGCGAGATGTGCGGGAAGCTCAGCAAATCATATCCACATGTTTTGGGCATGCCCGAAGCTTAGAGGGTTTTGGCAGGGTTTTGCTGAGGCAATGTCCACGGTGCTAAAAAACACGGGTGGTGCCGAGTCTGGAGGTAGCGATCTTTGGAGTGTCGGAAGATCCGGGAGTTCAGGGGGTGAAAGAGGCCGACGTTTTGGCCTTTGCCTCCCTCGTAGCCAGGAGACGGATTTTATTAATGTGGAGGGACTCGAAGCCCCCGAGTGTAGACACCTGGGTTAGTGACATGGTTGGGTTTCTCAGTCTTGAGAAAATAAAGTTTGCCGTAAGAGGGTCAATGTTAGGGTTCACCTGGAGGTGGCAGCCGTTCATTGAGTTTCTCGGGGAAAATTAAAATGTCAGCATATGCAGTATTCCCGGGGTGGGGGGGGGGGGGGATTGTTGCTGTATGGTTGAGGTGTGCGAAGATTGGGCTGGTGGGCGAAATGTTTATTTTACCATGTTGATGTCATTGTTTATATCAATGTTATAAAAAAATTTCAAATACCTCAACAAAATATTATTTTAAAAAAGGATTTTGGTGTGTTGGCTTTCATTTACAGGGGGTTTGAGTTTAAGAGCCGCGAGGTTTTGCTGCAGCTTTATAAAACCTTGGTTAGACCACACTTGGAATATTGTGTCCAGTTCTGGTCACCTCATTATAGAAAGGATGTGGATGCTTTGGAGAGGGTACAGAGGAGATTTACCAGGATGCTGCCTGGACTGGAGGGCATGTCTTATGAAGAAAGATTGAGGGAGCTAGGGCTTTTCTCACTGGAGCGAAGAAGGCAGAGAGGTGACTTGATAGAGAGGTACAAGGTGATGAGAGGCATATATAGAGTGGATAGGCAGAGACTTTTCCCCAGGGTGGAAATGGCTGTCACGAGGGGGCATGATTTTAAGGTGATTGGAGGAAGGTATTGGGGAGATGTCAGAGGTCGGTTCTTTACACAGGTGGGTGCCGAGAATGCACTGCCAGCAGAGGTGGTGGAGTCAGAGTCATTAGGGACATTTAAGCGCCTCTTAGACAGGCACATGGACAGCAGTAAATTGAAGGGGTGTAGGTTCGATTAGGATAAATGGTCAGCACAACAACGTGGGCTGAAGCATGAGGGGCGAATACACCCAAGAAGAACACAGGACAGGCAGAAGAGGGGATAACCGTTAGAGACAGGTTGCTGGCAAATTACTGCCTGAACAACAATGTATGTAAATTATTGTAAATACTTGTTTTGGCTATGTCTGGCCATGTAAAGTTTGCAATGAAATATGAAAAACCCGAAAATATTTCAAAATTTGACTCACTCCCCCGACCACTCTATCAGCCAGGGTATTCCAGATCCCACACGCTGACTCCTGCAAAGTATCAGCCAGTATATTCCTGATCCCGCTCACTGCCTCCACCAGAGTATTATCCAGTAAATTCCAGATCACACTCACTGACCCACCACAGCATCAGCCAGTGCATTCCAGATCTCAATCAGTGCCTCCACCACAGCATCAGCCAGAGCATTCCAGATCTCAATCACTGCCTCCACCACATCAGCCAGTGCATTCCAGATCTCAATCACTGCCTCCACCATATCAGCCAGTGAATTCCAGATCTCAATCACTGCCTCCACCACATCGGCCAGTGCAATCCAGATCTCAATCACTGCCTACACAGCATCAGCCAGTGCATTCCAGATCACAATCACTGCCTCCACCTCAACAGCCTGTGCATTCCAGATCTCAATCACTGCCTCCACCACAGCATCAGCCAGTGCATTCCAGATCTCAATCACTGCCTCCACCACAGCATCAGCCAGTGCATTCCAGATCTCAATCACTGCCTCCACCACATCAGCCAGTGCATTCCAGATCTCAATCACTGCCTCCACCACAGCGTCAGCCAGTGCATTCCAGATCTCAATCACTGCCTCCACCACAGCATCAGCCAGTGCATTCCAGACCTCAATCACTGCCTCCACCACAGCATCAGACAGTGCATTCCAGATCTCAATCACTGCCTCCACCACATCAGACAGTGCATTCCAGATCTCAATCAGTGCCTCCACCACATCAGACAGTGCATTCCAGATCTCAATCACTGCCTCCACCACGTCAGCCAGTGCATTCCAGATCTCAATCACTGCCTCCACCACATCAGCCAGTGCATTCCAGATCCCAATCACTGCCTCCACCACATCAGCCAGTGCATTCCAGATCCAAATCAGTGCCTCCACAGCATCAGCCAGTGCATTCCACTCACCACCTCCACCACAGTATCAGCCAGTGCATCCCAGATCCCACACCCTCCTGCCACCACAGTATCAGCCAGTGTAGCCCAGATCCCGCTCACTGACTCCACAACAATATCAGCCAGTGCATCCCAGATCCCACACCCTCCCTCCACTACAGTGTCAGCCAGTGCATCCCATATCCCGCTCACTGGCCCAACACCGTATCAGCCACTGTATCCCAGATCCCACACCCTCCCTCCACCACAGTATCAGCCAGTGTTTCCCAGATCCCACACCCTCTCTCCACCACAGTATCAGACAGTGCTTCCCAGATCCCGCTTACTGACCCCACCACAGTATCAGCCAGTGCATCCCAGATCCCACACCCTCGCTCCACCACAGTATCTGCCAGTGCATCCCAGATCCCACACCCTCCCTCCACCACAGTATCAGCCAGTGTAGCCCAGATCCCACACCCTCCCTCCACCACAGTATCAGCCAGTGCATCCCAGATCCCACACCCTCCCTCCACCACAGTATCAGCCAGTGTATCCCAGATCCCACACCCTCCCTCCACCACAGTATCAGCCAGTGTATCCCATATCCCGCTCACTGGCCAAACACCGTATCAGCCAGTGTATCCCAGATCCCACACCCTCCCTCCAACACAGTATCAGCCAGTGTATCCCAGATCCCGCTCACTGACCGCACCACAGTCTCAGGCAGTGCATCCCAGAGCCCACAACCTCCGTCCACCACAGTATCAGACAGTGTATCCCAAATCCCACACCCTCAATCCACAACAGTATCAGCCAGTGCATCCCAAATCCCACACCCTCCCTCCACCACAGTATCAGCCAGTGCATCCCAGATCCCACACCCTCCTGCCACCACAATATCAGCCAGTGTATCCCAGATCCCAAACCCTCTCTCCACCACAGTATCAGTTAGTGTATCCCAGATCCCGCTCACTGACCCCACCACAGTATCAACCAGTGCATCCCAGATCCCACACCCTCCCGCCACCAAAGCATCAGCCAGTGTATCCCAGATCCCACACCCTCCCTCCACCACAGTATCAGGCAGTGTATCCCAGAACCCCACACCCTCCCTCCACCACAGTATCAGCCAGTGTATCCCAGATCCCACACCCTCCCTCCACCACAGTATCAGCCAGTGTATCCCAGATCCCACACCCTCCCACCACCACAATATCAGACAGTGTATCCCAGATCCCGCTCACTGACCGCACCACAGTATCAGGCAGTGCATCCCAAATCCCACACCCTCCCTCCACCACAGTATCAGTCAGTGCATCCCAAATCCCACACCCTCAATCCACAACAGTATCAGCCAGTGCATCCCAAATCCCACACCCTCCCTCCACCACAGTATCAGCCAGTGTATCCCAGATCCCACACCCTCCCTCCACCACAGTATCAGGAAGTGTATCCCAGATCTCGCACCCTCCCTCCACCACAGTATCAGCCAGTGCATCCCAGATCCCACACCCTCCCTCCACCACAGTATCAGCCAGTGCATCCCAGATCCCACACCCTCCCTCCACCACAGTATCAGCCAGTGCATCCCAGATCCCACACCCTCCCTCCACCACAGTATCAGCCAGTGTATCCCAGATCCCACACCCTCCCTCCACCACAGTATCAGCCAGTGTATCCCAGATCCCACACCCTCTCTCCAGCACAGTATCAGTTAGTGTATCCCAGATCCCGCTCACTGACCCCACCACAGTATCAACCAGTGCATCCCAGATCCCACACCCTCCCTCCACCACAGTATCAGCCAGTGTATCCCAGATACCGCTCACTGACCCCACCACAGTATCAGCCAGTGCATCCCAGATCCCGCTCACTGACCCCACCACCGTATCAGCCAGTGTATCCCAGATCCCACACCCTCCCTCCACCACAGTATCAGCCAGTGCATCCCAGATCCCACACCCTCCCTCCACCACAGTATCAGCCAGTGCATCCCAGATCCCACACCCTCCCTCCACCACAGTATCAGCCAATGCATCCCAGATCCCACACCCTCCCTCCACCACAGTATCAGCCGGTACATCCCAGATCCCACACCCTCCCTCCACCACAGTATCAGCCATTGTATCCCAGATCCCACTCACTGACCCCACCACAGTCTCAGCCAGTGTATCCCAGATCACACACCCTCCCTCCACCACAGTATCAGCCAGTGTATCCCAGATCCCACACCCTCCCTCCACCACAGTATCAGCCAGTGTATCCCAGATCCCACACCCTCCCTCCACCACAGTATCAGCCAGTGCATCCCAGATCCCACACCCTCCCTCCACCACAGTATCAGCCAGTGCATCCCAGATCCCACACCCTCCCTCCACCACAGTATCAGGCACTGCTTCCCAAATCCCACACCCTCCCTCCACTACAGTATCAGCCAGTGCATCCCAGATCCCACACCCTCCCTCCACCACAGTATCAGCCAGTGCATCCCAGATCCCACACCCTCCCTCCACCACAGTATCAGCCAGTGTATCCCAGATCCCACTCACTGACCCCACCACAGTATCAGCCAGTGTATCCCAGATCCCACACCCTCCCTCCACCACAGTATCAGACAGTGTATCCCAGATCCCACACCCTCCCTCCACCACAGTATCAGCCAGTGCATCCCAGATCCCACACCCTCCCTCCACCACAGAATCAGCCAGTGCATCCCAGATCCCACTCACTGACCCCACCACAGTATCAGCCAGTGCATCCCAGATCCCACACCCTCCCTCCACCACAGTATCAGCCAGTGTATCCCAGATCCCACACCCTCCCTCCATCACAGTATCAGCCAGTCCATTTCAGATCCCACACTCTCCCTCCACCACAATATCAGCCAGTGTATCCCAGATCCTGCTCACTGACCCCACCACAGTATCAGCCAGAGCATCCCAGATCCCACACCCTCCCTCCACCACAGTATCAGCCAGTGTATCCCAGATCCCACACCCTCCCTCCACCACAGTATCAGCCAGTGTATCCCAGATCCCACACCCTCCCTCCACCACAGTATCAGACAGTGCATCCCAGATCCCACACCCTCCCTCCACCACAGTATCAGCCAGTGCAGCCCAGATCCCGCTCACTGACCCCACCACAGTCTCAGCCAGTGCATCTCAGATCCCACACCCTCCCTCCATCACAGTATCAGCCAGTCCATTTCAGATCCCACACTCTCCCTCCACCACAATATCAGCCAGTGTATCCCAGATCCTGCTCACTGACCCCACCACAGTATCAGCCAGAGCAACCAGATCCCACACCCTCCCTCCACCACAGTATCAGCCAGTGTATCCCAGATTCCACACCCTCCCTCCACCACAGTATCAGCCAGTGTATCCCAGATCCCACACCCTCCCTCCACCACAGTATCAGACAGTGCATCCCAGATCCCACACCCTCCCTCCACGACAATATCAGCCAGTGTATCCCAGATCCCAAACCCTCTCTCCACCACAGTATCAGTTAGTGTATCCCAGATCCCGCTCACTGACCCCACCACAGTATCAACCAGTGCATCCCAGATCCCACACCCTCCCGCCACCAAAGCATCAGCCAGTGTATCCCAGATCCCACACCCTCCCTCCACCACAGTATCAGGCAGTGTATCCCAGATCCCACACCCTCCCTCCACCACAGTATCAGCCAGTGTATCCCAGATCCCACACCCTCCCTCCACCACAGTATCAGGCAGTGCATCCCAGATCCAACACCCTCCCACCACCACAATATCAGACAGTGTATCCCAGATCCCGCTCAATGACCGCACCACAGTATCAGGCAGTGCATCCCAAATCCCACACCCTCCCTCCACCACAGTATCAACCAGTGCATCCCAAATCCCACACCCTCAATCCACAACAGTATCAGACAGTGCATCCCAAATCCCACACCCTCCCTCCTCCACAGTATCAGCCAGTGCATCCCAGATCCCACACCCTCCCTCCACCACAGTATCAGCCAGTGCATCCCAGATCCCACACCCTCGCTCCACCACAGCATGAGCCAGTGCATCCCAGATCCCACACCCTCCCTCCACCACAGTATCAGCCAGTGCATCCCAGATCCCACACACTCCCTCCACCACAGTGTCAGGCAGTGCATCCCACTTCCCACTCACTGACCCCACCACAGTATCAGCCAGTGTATCCCAGATCCCACACACTCACCCCACCACAGTATCAGCCAGTGTATCCGGGATCCCGCTCACTGACCCCACCACAGTATCAGGCAGTGCATCCCAAATCCCACTCCCTCGCTCCACCACAGTATCAGCCAGTGCATCCCAGATCCCACACCCTCCCTCCACCACAGTATCAGCCAGTGCATCCCAGATCCCACACCCTCCCTCCACCACAGTATCAGTTAGTGTATCCCAGATCCCACACCCTCCCTCCACCACAGTATCAGTTAGTGTATCCCAGATCCTGCTCACTGACCCCACCACCGTATCAGCCAGTGCATCCCAGATCCCACACCCTCCCTCCTCCACAGTATCAGGCAGTGCATCCCAAATCCCACACCCGCCCTCCACCACAGTATCAGCCAGTGCATCCCAGATCCCACACCCTCCCTCCACCACAGTATCAGCTAGTGCATCCCATATCCCGCTCACTGACTCCACCACAGTATCAGCCAGTGTATCCCAGATCCCACACCCTCCCTCCACCACAGTATCAGCCAGTGTATCCCAGATCCCACACCCCCCCTCCACCACAGTATCAGCCAGTGCATCCCAGATTCAGCTCACTGACTCCACCACAGTATAAGCCAGTGTATCCCAGATCCCGCACCCTCCCTCCACCACAGTATCAGCCAGTGTATCCCAGATCCCGCTCACTGACCCCACCACAGTATCAGCCAGTGCATCCCAGATCCCACACCCTCCCTCCACCACAGTATCAGCCAGTGTATCCCAGATCCCACACCCTCCCTCCACTACAGTATCAGGAAGTGTATCCCAGATCTCGCACCCTCCCTCCACCACAGTATCAGCCAGTGCATCCCAGATCCCACACCCTCCCTCCACCACAGTATCAGCCAGTGCATCCCAGATCCCACACCCTCTCTCCACCACAGTATCAGCCAGTGCATCCCAGATCCCACACCCTCCCTCCACCACAGTATCAGCCAGTGTATCCCAGATCCCACACCCTCCCTCCACCACAGTATCAGCCAGTGTATCCCAGATCCCACACCCTCCCTCCACCACAGTATCAGCCAGTGTATCCCAGATCCCACACCCTCCCTCCACCACAGTATCAGCCAGTGTATCCCAGATCCCACACCCTCTCTCCAGCACAGTATCAGTTAGTGTATCCCAGATCCCGCTCACTGACCCCACCACAGTATCAACCAGTGCATCCCTGATCCCACACCCTCCCTCCACCACAGTATCAGCCAGTGTATCCCAGATCCCGCTCACTGACCCCACCACAGTATCAGCCAGTGCATCCCAGATCCCGCTCACTGACCCCACCACAGTATCAGCCAGTGTATCCCAGATCCCACACCCTCCCTCCACCACAGTATCAGCCAGTGCATCCCAGATCCCACACCCTCCCTCCACCACAGTATCAGCCAGTGCATCCCAGATCCCACACCCTCCCTCCACCACAGTATCAGCCAGTGCATCCCAGATCCCACACCCTCCCTCCACCACAGTATCAGGCGGTACATCCCAGATCCCACACCCTCCCTCCACCACAGTATCAGCCATTGTATCCCAGATCCCACTCACTGACCCCACCACAGTCTCAGCCAGTGTATCCCAGATCACACACCCTCCCTCCACCACAGTATCAGCCAGTGTATCCCAGATCACACACCCTCCCTCCACCACAGTATCAGCCAGTGTATCCCAGATCCCACACCCTCCCTCCACCACAGTATCAGCCAGTGCATCCCAGATCCCACACCATCCCTCCACCACAGTATGAGCCAGTGCATCCCAGATCCCACACCCTCCCTCCACCACAGTATCAGGCACTGCTTCCCAAATCCCACACCCTCCCTCCACTACAGTATCAGCCAGTGCATCCCAGATCCCACACCCTCCCTCCACCACAGTATCAGCCAGTGTATCCCAGATCCCACACCCTCCCTCCACCACAGTAACAGCCATTGTATCCCAGATCCCACTCACTGACCCCACCACAGTATCAGCCAGTGTATCGCAGATCCCACACCCTCCCTCCACCACAGTATCAGACAGTGTATCCCAGATCCCACACCCTCACTCCACCACAGTATCAGCCAGTGCATCCCAGATCCCACACCCTCCCTCCACCACAGAATCAGCCAGTGCATCCCAGATCCCACTCACTGACCCCACCACAGTATCAGACAGTGCATCCCAGATCCCACACCCTCCCTCCACCACAGTATCAGCCAGTGTATCCCAGATCCCACTCACTGACCCCACCACAGTATCAGCCAGTGCATCTCAGATCCCACACCCTCCCTCCATCACAGTATCAGCCAGTCCATTTCAGATCCCACACTCTCCCTCCACCACAATATCAGCCAGTGTATCCCAGATCCTGCTCACTGACCCCACCACAGTATCAGCCAGAGCATCCCAGATCCCACACCCTCCCTCCACCACAGTATCAGCCAGTGTATCCCAGATCCCACACCCTCCCTCCACCACAGTATCAGCCAGTGTATCCCAGATCCCACACCCTCCCTCCACCACAGTATCAGACAGTGCATCCCAGATCCCACACCCTCCCTCCACGACAGTATCAGCCAGTGCATCCCAGATCCCACACCCTCCCTCCACCACAGTATCAGCCAGTGCAGCCCAGATCCCACACCCTCCCTCCACCACAATATCAGCCAGTGTATCCCAGATCCTGCTCACTGACCCCACCACAGTATCAGCCAGAGCAACCAGATCCCACACCCTCCCTCCACCACAGTATCAGCCAGTGTATCCCAGATCCCACACCCTCCCTCCACCACAGTATCAGCCAGTGTATCCCAGATCCCACACCCTCCCTCCACCACAGTATCAGACAGTGCATCCCAGATCCCACACCCTCCCTCCACGACAATATCAGCCAGTGTATCCCAGATCCCAAACCCTCTCTCCACCACAGTATCAGTTAGTGTATCCCAGATCCCGCTCACTGACCCCACCACAGTATCAACCAGTGCATCCCAGATCCCACACCCTCCCGCCACCAAAGCATCAGCCAGTGTATCCCAGATCCCACACCCTCCCTCCACCACAGTATCAGGCAGTGTATCCCAGATCCCACACCCTCCCTCCACCACAGTATCAGCCAGTGTATCCCAGATCCCACACCCTCCCTCCACCACAGTATCAGCCAGTGCATCCCAGATCCAACACCCTCCCACCACCACAATATCAGACAGTGTATCCCAGATCCCGCTCACTGACCGCACCACAGTATCAGGCAGTGCATCCCAAATCCCACACCCTCCCTCCACCACAGTATCAGCCAGTGCATCCCAAATCCCACACCCTCAATCCACAACAGTATCAGCCAGTGCATCCCAAATCCCACACCCTCCCTCCACCACAGTATCAGCCAGTGCATCCCAGATCCCACACCCTCCCTCCACCACAGTATCAGCCAGTGCATCCCAGATCCCACACCCTCGCTCCACCACAGTATCAGCCAGTGTATCCCAGATCCCACACCCTCCCTCCACCACAGTATCAGCCAGTGCATCCCAGATCCCACACACTCCCTCCACCACAGTGTCAGGCAGTGCATCCCACTTCCCACTCACTGACCCCACCACAGTATCAGCCAGGGTATCCCAGATCCCACACACTCACCCCACCACAGTATCAGCCAGTGTATCCGGGATCCCGCTCACTGACCCCACCACAGTATCAGGCAGTGCATCCCAAATCCCACTCCCTCGCTCCACCACAGTATCAGCCAGTGCATCCCAGATCCCACACTCTCCCTCCACCACAGTATCAGCCAGTGCACCCCAGATCCCACACCCTCCCTCCACCACAGTATCAGTTAGTGTATCCCAGATCCCACACCCTCCCTCCACCACAGTATCAGTTAGTGTATCCCAGATCCTGCTCACTGACCCCACCACCGTATCAGCCAGTGCATCCCAGATCCCACACCCTCCCTCCTCCACAGTATCAGGCAGTGCATCCCAAATCCCACACCCGCCCTCCACCACAGTATCAGCCAGTGCATCCCAGATCCCACACCCTCCCTCCACCACAGTATCAGCTAGTGCATCCCATATCCCGCTCACTGACTCCACCACAGTATCAGCCAGTGTATCCCAGATCCCACACCCTCCCTCCACCACAGTATCAGCCAGTGTATCCCAGATCCCACACCCCACCTCCACCACAGTATCAGCCAGTGCATCCCAGATTCAGCTCACTGACCCCACCACAGTATCAGTTAGTGTATCCCAGATCCCGCTCACTGACCCCACCACAGTATCAGCCAGTGCATCCCAGATCCCACACCCTCCCTCCACCACAGTATCAGCCAGTGTATCCCAGATCCCACACCCTCCCTCCACCACAGTATCAGGAAGTGTATCCCAGATCTCGCACCCTCCCTCCACCACAGTATCAGCCAGTGCATCCCAGATCCCACACCCTCCCTCCACCACAGTATCAGCCAGTGCATCCCAGATCCCACACCCTCCCTCCACCACAGTATCAGCCAGTGCATCCCAGATCCCACACCCTCCCTCCACCACAGTATCAGCCAGTGTATCCCAGATCCCACACCCTCCCTCCACCACAGTATCAGCCAGTGTATCCCAGATCCCACACCCTCTCTCCACCACAGTATCAGTTAGTGTATCCCAGATCCCGCTCACTGACCCCACCACAGTATCAACCAGTGCATCCCAGATCCCACACCCTCCCTCCACCACAGTATCAGCCAGTGTATCCCAGATACCGCTCACTGACCCCACCACAGTATCAGCCAGTGCATCCCAGATCCCGCTCACTGACCCCACCACAGTATCAGCCAGTGTATCCCAGATCCCACACCCTCCCTCCACCACAGTATCAGCCAGTGCATCCCAGATCCCACACCCTCCCTCCACCACAGTATCAGCCAGTGCATCCCAGATCCCACACCCTCCCTCCACCACAGTATCAGCCAATGCATCCCAGATCCCACACCCTCCCTCCACCACAGTATCAGGCGGTACATCCCAGATCCCACACCCTCCCTCCACCACAGTATCAGCCATTGTATCCCAGATCCCACTCACTGACCCCACCACAGTATCAGCCAGTGTATCCCAGATCACACACCCTCCCTCCACCACAGTCTCAGCCAGTGTATCCCAGATCACACACCCTCCCTCCACCACAGTATCAGCCAGTGTATCCCAGATCACACACCCTCCCTCCACCACAGTATCAGCCAGTTTATCCCAGATCCCACACCCTCCCTCCACCACAGTATCAGCCAGTGCATCCCAGATCCCACGCCATCCCTCCACCACAGTATGAGCCAGTGCATCCCAGATCCCACACCCTCCCTCCACCACAGTATCAGGCACTGCTTCCCAAATCCCACACCCTCCCTCCACTACAGTATCAGCCAGTGCATCCCAGATCCCACACCCTCCCTCCACCACAGTATCAGCCAGTGTATCCCAGATCCCACACCCTCCCTCCACCACAGTATCAGCCAGTGTATCCCAGATCCCACTCACTGACCCCACCACAGTATCAGCCAGTGTATCGCAGATCCCACACCCTCCCTCCACCACAGTATCAGACAGTGTATCCCAGATCCCACACCCTCACTCCACCACAGTATCAGCCAGTGCATCCCAGATCCCACACCCTCCCTCCACCACAGAATCAGCCAGTGCATCCCAGATCCCACTCACTGACCCCACCACAGTATCAGCCAGTGCATCCCAGATCCCACACCCTCCCTCCACCACAGTATCAGACAGTGCATCCCAGATCCCACACCCTCCCTCCACCACAGTATCAGCCAGTGCATCCCAGATCCCACACCCTCCCTCCACCACAGTATCAGCCAGTGCAGCCCAGATCCCGCTCACTGACCCCACCACAGTATCAACCAGTGCATCTCAGATCCCACACCCTCCCTCCATCACAGTATCAGCCAGTCCATTTCAGATCCCACACTCTCCCTCCACCACAATATCAGCCAGTGTATCCCAGATCCTGCTCACTGACCCCACCACAGTATCAGCCAGAGCAACCAGATCCCACACCCTCCCTCCACCACAGTATCAGCCAGTGTATCCCAGATCCCACACCCTCCCTCCACCACAGTATCAGCCAGTGTATCCCAGATCCCACACCCTCCCTCCACCACAGTATCAGACAGTGCATCCCAGATCCCACACCCTCCCTCCACGACAATATCAGCCAGTGTATCCCAGATCCCAAACCCTCTCTCCACCACAGTATCAGTTAGTGTATCCCAGATCCCGCTCACTGACCCCACCACAGTATCAACCAGTGCATCCCAGATCCCACACCCTCCCGCCACCAAAGCATCAGCCAGTGTATCCCAGATCCCACACCCTCCCTCCACCACAGTATCAGGCAGTGTATCCCAGATCCCACACCCTCCCTCCACCACAGTATCAGCCAGTGCATCCCAGATCCCACACCCTCCCTCCACCACAGTATCAGCCAGTGCATCCCAGATCCAACACCCTCCCACCACCACAATATCAGACAGTGTATCCCAGATCCCGCTCACTGACCGCACCACAGTATCAGGCAGTGCATCCCAAATCCCACACCCTCCCTCCACCACAGTATCAGCCAGTGCATCCCAAATCCCACACCCTCAATCCACAACAGTATCAGCCAGTGCATCCCAAATCCCACACCCTCCCTCCACCACAGTATCAGCCAGTGCATCCCAGATCCCACACCCTCCCTCCACCACAGTATCAGCCAGTGCATCCCAGATCCCACACCCTCGCTCCACCACAGTATCAGCCAGTGCATCCCAGATCCCACACCCTCCCTCCACCACAGTATCAGCCAGTGCATCCCAGATCCCACACACTCCCTCCACCACAGTGTCAGGCAGTGCATCCCACTTCCCACTCACTGACCCCACCACAGTATCAGCCAGTGTATCCCAGATCCCACACACTCACCCCACCACAGTATCAGCCAGTGTATCCGGGATCCCGCTCACTGACCCCAACACAGTATCAGGCAGTGCATCCCAAATCCCACTCCCTCGCTCCACCACAGTATCAGCCAGTGCATCCCAGATCCCACACTCTCCCTCCACCACAGTATCAGCCAGTGCACCCCAGATCCCACACCCTCCCTCCACCACAGTATCAGTTAGTGTATCCCAGATCCCACACCCTCCCTCCACCACAGTATCAGTTAGTGTATCCCAGATCCTGCTCACTGACCCCACCACCGTATCAGCCAGTGCATCCCAGATCCCACACCCTCCCTCCTCCACAGTATCAGGCAGTGCATCCCAAATCCCACACCCGCCCTCCACCACAGTATCAGCCAGTGCATCCCAGATCCCACACCCTCCCTCCACCACAGTATCAGATAGTGCATCCCATATCCCGCTCGCTGACTCCACCACAGTATCAGCCATTGTATCCCAGATCCCACACCCTCTCTCCACCACAGTATCAGCCAGTGTATCCCAGATCCCACACCCCACCTCCACCACAGTATCAGCCAGTGCATCCCAGATTCAGCTCACTGACTCCACCACAGTATAAGCCAGTGTATCCCAGATCCCGCACCCTCCCTCCACCACAGTATCAGCCAGTGTATCCCAGATCCCGCTCACTGACCCCACCACAGTATCAGCCAGTGCATCCCAGATCCCACACCCTCCCTCCACCACAGTATCAGCCAGTGTATCCCAGATCCCACACCCTCCCTCCACCACAGTATCAGGAAGTGTATCCCAGATCTCGCACCCTCCCTCCACCACAGTATCAGCCAGTGCATCCCAGATCCCACACCCTCCCTCCACCACAGTATCAGCCAGTGCATCCCAGATCCCACACCCTCCCTCCACCACAGTATCAGCCAGTGCATCCCAGATCCCACACCCTCCCTCCACCACAGTATCAGCCAGTGTATCCCAGATCCCACACCCTCCCTCCACCACAGTATCAGCCAGTGTATCCCAGATCCCACACCCTCTCTCCAGCACAGTATCAGTTAGTGTATCCCAGATCCCGCTCACTGACCCCACCACAGTATCAACCAGTGCATCCCTGATCCCACACCCTCCCTCCACCACAGTATCAGCCAGTGTATCCCAGATACCGCTCACTGACCCCACCACAGTATCAGCCAGTGCATCCCAGATCCCGCTCACTGACCCCACCACCGTATCAGCCAGTGTATCCCAGATCCCACACCCTCCCTCCACCACAGTAGCAGCCAGTGCATCCCAGATCCCACACCCTCCCTCCACGACAGTATCAGCCAGTGCATCCCAGATCCCACACCCTCGCTCCACCACAGTATCAGCCAATGCATCCCAGATCCCACACCCTCCCTCCACCACAGTATCAGGCGGTACATCCCAGATCCCACACCCTCCCTCCACCACAGTATCAGCCATTGTATCCCAGATCCCACTCACTGACCCCACCACAGTCTCAGCCAGTGTATCCCAGATCACACACCCTCCCTCCACCACAGTATCAGCCAGTGTATCCCAGATCACACACCCTCCCTCCACCACAGTATCAGCCAGTGTATCCCAGATCCCACACCCTCCCTCCACCACAGTATCAGCCAGTGCATCCCAGATCCCACACCATCCCTCCACCACAGTATGAGCCAGTGCATCCCAGATCCCACACCCTCCCTCCACCACAGTATCAGGCACTGCTTCCCAAATCCCACACCCTCCCTCCACTACAGTATCAGCCAGTGCATCCCAGATCCCACACCCTCCCTCCACCACAGTATCAGCCAGTGCATCCCAGATCCCACACCCTCCCTCCACCACAGTATCAGCCAGTGTATCCCAGATCCCACTCACTGACCCCACCACAGTATCAGCCAGTGTATCCCAGATCCCACACCCTCCCTCCACCACAGTATCAGACAGTGTATCCCAGATCCCACACCCTCACTCCACCACAGTATCAGCCAGTGCATCCCAGATCCCACACCCTCCCTCCACCACAGAATCAGCCAGTGCATCCCAGATCCCACTCACTGACCCCACCACAGTATCAGCCAGTGCATCCCAGATCCCACACCCTCCCTCCACCACAGTATCAGCCAGTGTATCCCAGATCCCACTCACTGACCCCACCACAGTATCAGCCAGTGCATCTCAGATCCCACACCCTCACTCCATCACAGTATCAGCCAGTCCATTTCAGATCCCACACTCTCCCTCCACCACAATATCAGCCAGTGTATCCCAGATCCTGCTCACTGACCCCACCACAGTATCAGCCAGAGCATCCCAGATCCCACACCCTCCCTCCACCACAGTATCAGCCAGTGTATCCCAGATCCCACACCCTCCCTCCACCACAGTATCAGCCAGTGTATCCCAGATCCCACACCCTCCCTCCACCACAGTATCAGACAGTGCATCCCAGATCCCACACCCTCCCTCCACGACAGTATCAGCCAGTGCATCCCAGATCCCACACCCTCCCTCCACCACAATATCAGCCAGTGCAGCCCAGATCCCGCTCACTGACCCCACCACAGTATCAACCAGTGCATCCCAGGTCCCACACCCTCCCTCCACCACAGTATCAGCCAGTGCATCCCAGATCCCACACCCTCCCTCCACCACAGTATCAGCCGGTACATCCCAGATCCCACACCCTCCCTCCACCACAGTATCAGCCATTGTATCCCAGATCCCACTCACTGACCCCACCACAGTCTCAGCCAGTGTATCCCAGATCACACACCCTCCCTCCACCACAGTATCAGCCAGTGTATCCCAGATCACACACCCTCCCTCCACCACAGTATCAGCCAGTGTATCCCAGATCCCACACCCTCCCTCCACCACAGTATCAGCCAGTGCATCCCAGATCCCACACCATCCCTCCACCACAGTATGAGCCAGTGCATCCCAGATCCCACACCCTCCCTCCACCACAGTATCAGGCACTGCTTCCCAAATCCCACACCCTCCCTCCACCACAGTATCAGCCAGTGCATCCCAGATCCCACACCCTCCCTCCACCACAGTATCAGCCAGTGTATCCCAGATCCCACACCCTCACCCCACCACAGTATCAGCCAGTGTATCCCAGATCCCACACCCTCCCTCCACCACAGTATCAGCCATTGTATCCCAGATCCCACTCACTGACCCCACCACAGTATCAGCCAGTGTATCGCAGGTCCCACACCCTCCCTCCTCCACAGTATCAGCCAGTGTATCCCAGATCCCACACCCTCACTCCACCACAGTATCAGCCAGTGCATCCCAGATCCCACACCCTCCCTCCACCACAGAATCAGCCAGTGCATCCCAGATCCCACACCCTCCCTCCACCACAGTATCAGCCAGTGTATCCCAGATCCCACTCACTGACCCCACCACTGTATCAGCCAGTGCATCCTAGATCCCACACCCTCACTCCACCACAGTATCAGCCAGTCCATTTCAGATCCCACACTCTCCCTCCACCACAGTATCAGCCAGTGTATCCCTGATCCCGCTCACTGACCCCACCACAGTATCAGCCAGAGCATCCCAGATCCCACACCCTCCCTCCACCACAGTATCAGCCAGTGTATCCCAGATCCCACACCCTCCCTCCACCACAGTATCAGCCACTGCATCCCAGATCTCACACCCTCCCTCCACCACAGTATTAGCCAGTGCATCCCAGATCCCACACCCTCCCTCCACGACAGTATCAGCCATTGTATCCCAGATCCCGCTCACTGATCCCACCACAGAATCAGCCAGTGTATCCCAGATCCCACACCCTCCCTCCACCACAGTATCAGCCAGTGCATCCCAGATCCCACGCCCTCCCTCCACCACAGTATCAGCCAGTGCAGCCCAGATCCCGCTCACTGACCCCACCACAGTATCAGCCGGTACATCCCAGATCCCACACCCTCCCTCCACCACAGTATCAGCCATTGTATCCCAGATCCCACTCACTGACCCCACCACCGTATCAGCCAGTGCATCCCAGATCCCACACCCTCCCTCCACCACAATATGAGCCAGTGCATCCCAGATCCCACACCCTCCCTCCACCACAGTATCAGGCACTGCTTCCCAAATCCCACACCCTCCCTCCACCACAGTATCAGTCAGTGCATCCCAGATCCCACACCCTCCCTCCACCACAGTATCAGCCAGTGTATCGCAGATCCCACACCCTCCCTCCACCACAGTATCAGCCAGTGCATCCCAGATCCCGCACACTGACCCCACCACAGTATCAGCCAGTGTATCGCAGATCCCACACCCTCCCTCCACCACAGTATCAGCCAGTGTATCCCAGATCCTAGTAGTTGCCTCCCACACAATATCAGCCAGAGTATTACAGATCACACTCACTACCCTCACCGCTGCTTCTGCCAGTGTATTCCGGATCCCACTATGTGACGCCACCATAGTATCAGACAGCCCATTCAAGATTCCACAAGTGGTGGTTCAAAGGCCATAGTGGAAGATTATGTTCTATGTGTTTCTGAGCAATGAATGTGTAGATTAAAGTTGTACACGCAAACATATTGCATTTTCCATGATGTACAAGCAATAGAAAGTGCCCGCCATTCCAATCAGGTGCACTCACCAGCCTGACAACGGGTAGATGTCAGAAATTACAGTGAAAATCTCCTCGGTTACAGAGCATTAATCTCCATCGTAATGATTACCATGGATACAGGACAATGATCTCCCTGCTTAGGGTGAAATAAGCTGCATGGTTAGAGGGTAATAATTCCACAGTTCGGAAACAAAAATGAAATGGCTAAGCGGGAATAGCCTGCCCACTGATGCTCTGTTTGGGTTCCACCAGGGTCACTCAACTCTTGGCCTCATTACAGTCCAAAAATGGACAAAAGAGTTGAACTCCAGAGGTCAGGTGAGAGTGACTGACCTTGACATCAAGGCAGCATTTGACCAATTGCGGAATCAAGGAGCAAAACTGGAGTCCGGGGAGGGGGTGGAGAGTGGGGGAGGATGATGATGACAAAACCCTCCATTGGTTAGAATCCTACCTGGCAAGAAGGAAGATGGATGTGGTTGTTGGAGGTCAATCGTCTCAGTCCAAGGACATCACTGCAAGACTTCTCGGGGCAGTGTCCTAGGCACAATCATATTTACCCGCCTCATCAATGGCCTTCCTTCCATCATAAGGTCAGAAGTGGGGATGTTCGCTGATGACTGCACAATGTTTAGCACCAGATGATGAAGCAGCTTGCGTCCAAATACAGCAAGTCCTGGCCAATATCCAGGCTTTGGCTGAGACTGGTAAGTAACATTCACACCACGGACATGTCAGGCAATGACCATCTCCAAAAAGAGAGATTTTATTCATCTTCCCTTGACATTCAATGGCATTACCACTGCTGGATTCTCCACTATCAACATCCTGGGGGTTACCATTAACTAGAAGCTGAACTGGACTAGCCATATAAATACTGTAGTTACAAGAGCAGGTCAGAGACCAGGAATCCGCACAGAGTAACTCACATCCTGACTCCCTAAATCCTTCCAGCATTTACAAGGTACAAGTCAGGAGTGTGATGCAGCATTGACTGCAAAGGAATGTCCAGTGGACGCAAAAGGGATTATATAAATGCATGCCATTCTTTCTTTCTCTATGGTCACTAAATTATCAGATTGCTTCCCCAACTGTGGGATGGTCAAATAATTCTTCCAATTAAATATTAGGAAGATCAGAGCAATCTTCGGTCCTCACCACAAACTTTGTTCCCAAACTATTGACTCTGTCTCTCTCTCCCTGACAATTACCTGAGGCTGAACCAAACTCTTCACAACCTTGGTGTTATATTTAACCCTGAGGTGAGTTTCCAACCATATGCCTGTAAGAAGGCCGCCTGTCTCCACCAACGTAACCAGAATCTGCCATGCCTGGGCTCACTCACCTGTTGTTACAACCCTCATCCATGTCGATGCTACCACAAGATTTGACTCTTCAGATGCATTCCTGGCTGGCCTCCCACATTCGACCCACCATGAGCTTGAAGTCATCCAAAACCCTGCTACCCGTGTCCCTACTTGTGCCACATCCCATTCACCCATCAGCCCTGTGCCCGCTGACTAACACTAGTTCTTGGCCAGAGCAAGTAGAGACTCAGTTTTAAAATTTGTATGCTTGTTTTGAAATTGCTCCATGTTCTCTCCTCTTTCTCTCTCTGTGATCTCAAGGGTGGCATGTGGAGCAGTGGGTTAGCACTGGGACTGCGGCGCTGAGCACCCGGGTTTGAATCCCGGCCCTGGGTCAATGTCCGTGTGGAGTTTGCACATTCTCCCCAAGTCTGTGTGGATTTTCCAAACCCGAAAAGATGTGCTGGTTAGGTGGATTGGCTATGATAAATTGGAAAAAAAAAGAGAAAAATAAGAAGCTACTCTAAATTTATAAAACAAAAATCTGTGTGATCCCCTCCAATCCCACAGCCTTCCAAAATATCCATGCTCCTCTAATTCTGATCCTTTGAGAGTCCCTGATTTTAATCATTCCATCATTGTTGCCCATTCCTTCAGCTGCCATATTGCCAATCTCTGAAGTTCCCTCCCTTTCATCCTCTCCACCACGTTCCTCATTTACGATGTTGTTTTAATCCTATCTCTTTAACCAAGCATTTGGCCATCTGCACTAATATTACCTTATGTGGTTTGGTGTTGGGTTTTACTCTAAAACACCCCTCTGAAGACCATGGGATGTCTGAGTGGGTTAAAGGTGCTATATATATTTTTCCAATTAAGGGGCAATTGAGCGTGGCCAATCCACCTACCCTGCACATCCTTAGGTTGTGGGGGTGAGATGCACACAGACACGGGGAGAATGTCTAACAGTGCTATATAATTACAAGTTGTTGTGTTGCTGCTACGGTTAGGGACAATAATTTCCATAGTTCTGGACCATGAGGCAAGTAGATTCTCTGATTTGTTTGTATGCAATGTATCAAAGAAGTCGATTTCACGTTATATAGATGATACCAATACTCCCTCCCTTACTCTCTCCCTCCGATGGGTTTTTAATGATATCTATTTGGCGTGTGTTTCTCTCAATTATTCATTCTAAATTGGGGGTGTGAGTTTTGTTCAATCAGGGAGTCTTTGTCTCTCTCGTTGTCTATTTTGTCTCCTTCTCTCTGCCTCTCTTGATTTCTATCCACCCCCCACACCCTGGTTCTCTCTCTCTCTATTCTTGTCTCTCTAGTCTTGTCTGTGACTCTCTTTTTCACTCAGTATCTCGCTCCGTCTCTGTGCCACTTTTTGAATCTCTCCCTCCGCATCCAATCTACCTTATCCACCCAACGTTCGATGTTGAGAATGGGATGAGCTTGGGCTGGCATGTCCATTTGCACCCTCCCAAATTCTGGCTCCAACAGTGCAGGGTGTAAATTGGGGACTCTGACCCGAACATACCTAATTCTACCTGGGTGAATTTGATCAAAACACAGGGCTCCATCTGTCTGTCTGACTATCCTGTTTTTTCTGCCACTTTGCATCCGAGCACTCCTCTGCCTCTCTCCCTGCATCTCTCTCTCTCTCTGAATCTGTTTCCCAATATATCTTTTGCTGTTGCATTCTTTATTCCCAATCTCTCACCCTCCACCTCCCTCTCTTGTGCCTTCCTGATTGTATCAGCCCTCACATTGCCCATAGACACTCCAATGTGTCAGGGTATGCGTCCTCTTGCCCCTTGACTCTGCATTGCTGTCTAACTTTGGGAACAAAGTAATTTCGCTGGCAATGAGCTGGCCCTCAATAATATATCCACAGTCAGTAGCTGCTTCCTTCCAAGATCATTTTTCTGTCGGAAGTCAGGGATTAATCCTGTCCGCGGAGCGGAAACTGGGAAGGGAAAGGGAACATGGCACAAAGCAGTGGAAAGAAAAGGCAAATTTCAATTTAACATGACAAAAGTCCATTTCCAGACCTTAAAAGGCCCAGTTACTTCTTGTTTTATGTTTCCTTGTACCTAGTGGTGCCAGGTTGATTCTTTTTCACATTTAGAGCTGAGTTGGTGCTTTAAGATCTTTTCTCTTTAACATTCTGCACATGAAAGGGTTTTTTTTATATATAAGTGGCCTGTGAAAACAAGGCCAGTAAAAGCGGTACTACCCACTCCCAAAGAATGCCACGCATGCAATTAGGAGCTAGCTCACAGGCAGGGGTTAGAGTTCAAAGGGAAGCCTGAGTTTGCCTACTCCCCTCCTCTGACAAACACAAACCCCCATTTACAGCCACCTAAAGTCATCAATACTTATCAATAGCAAACCGCACAAATCACTGGGGGAGGGGTGGGGGAGGCTGGGCAGAGTGGAGGAGGGGAGCTGTCAGGGATCTGGCCAGAGGAGGGCTGGGCCATCCCAGTCTCACCCATTCAGCAAGATGTGGGGGTGGGGAGGAGAATCTCTTGCAAAGCACACACACACACAATGACCTCCCAAGGCTTCAAGGCTGAATATATCAAACTCTACCTCCTCCTCACTGCTCCAATTCCTCGCTTTGCCAGCCCCCAGTGGAAAGGAGGCCGCGAGAGTGGAGGGCGGGAGAGGGGGGTGGGGGGGTGGGGGCTGCAATTCATTCACAGAAAGGCTTGGACACAGGGCTGGATCATTCAGGACAGACGAGAGAAAGGAAAACAACAAAATAGTCAAAATGATCTGTGAAAGGAAAATAGTGACCGAGAACCACTGGCCCACATCCTCAATCACCTCCCCCCCACCCCGGCCCCACCACTCCTCCGACCACTCCCAATGTCTGAGCAGAACTGGCCTGAGAAATACTGTCCTACATTTATATAGCGCCTTTCGCAACCTCAGGCTGCCCTAAAAAAGAGAACAATATGCAGCCAAAAGATGAGAAGCTCAAGCTCCCCGGGGGCTATGATTGCCATCCTTCTGGGATTGTCCTGGATTATCCAGGAATTAATGAGCAACCTTCTGGACAACATTGCTGCAAACTGCCCAAGGGGATAAATCGGGGAGAGATACAAATTACTGCGGATGCTGGAATCAGAAACAAAAACAGAAAATACTGGACAATCACAACGGGTCTGACAGCATCTGTGGAGAGGAAAGGGAGCTAACAGGTGGAGCCTCGATGACTTTGTCAAAGCTCCCTTTTCTCTCCACGGGATAACTCGGGGAGGCAGTGGGGGCTTCTGCCTGACAGAAACTGTGCACGCCCTTCATTTGCTGCCAACACATCTGCCCATTAGTTGTGCCGGTATTGGAGGTCGTGGAGGAAAAGGCTGCTTGACTGGGTGAGGCGGGTGGAAGATGGAGGTCATGAGACTGACCCTTGAGGAACACGGTCCCAGCACAGTGTTGGCATCCTTTAATGGAGCCCAGTGTAAAACACACAAGGGAAGCAGTCACTATGATGGGGTGAAGAAAGGTCTATCTGCAAATACTGGTGCAATATGGAGAGAAGATTTGCAACAGAGAGATGCCCAATGTAAAACTGTAGATTGAAGTCTTAGCATTCACCGTTGCAGGAGGAACAAAAAAGTCTTCAAATAATAATATCCATAACAGTGATTGAGGGATGAACAGCCTTTCCAAAGTCCAACAACGAGTGCTTCATGCAGATAAATGCCCCCAAATACTTCACAGAATGGAAGCCAACAACAACATGCATTTCTAGTACCACATAGACTAGAAGGGCTGAACATAGAACATAGAACAGTACAGCACAGAACAGGCCCTTCGGCCCTCGATGTTGTGCCGAGCAATGATCACGCTACTCAAACCCACGTATCCACCCTACACCCGTAACCCAAGAACCCCCTCTTAACCTTACTTTTTTAGGACACTACGGGCAATTTAGCATGGCCAATCCACCTAACCCGCACATCTTTGGACTGTGGGAGGAAACCGGAGCACCTGGAGGAAACCCACGCACACACGGGGAGGACGTGCAGACTCCGCACAGACAGTGACCCAGCCGGGAATCGAACCTGGGACCCTGGAGCTGTGAAGCATTTATGCTAACCACCATGCTACCGTGCTGCCCCTTTCCGTGCCATAAATGACTCCAGGGCTCTTTAACAGAGTAAAACATTCCAAGGTGTTTCATTGGAGAGTAAACAAGCAAATATTGACATTGAACCATGGATGTCTGAAAATTTGATCACGAGGTAGACTTCAAGGAACGTTTCGAAAGGTGAGTGCGGCTGAGAGGTGGGGAGGTTTAGGGAGGGAATTAGAGAGTTTAAGAATGTAGATGGCTGGGAGATACGGCCACTAGAGATGATGGAAAGGAAATGAGGAGAGCACAAGAGGCCAGAGTTGGAGCAATGCAGAGTTTCTGGGAGGTAGCATGATGAGAGGAGATTTCAGTGATAGGCTGTGGGCTGCACACCCCCTGCCCCTCCCCCGTCAAGCCCCCCCCCCCCCCCCCCCCGGTCAAGAACCTCGTTCAAGACTGAGACGTAGATGTGAATACATTTGAAAAAGATTCGCTGATTTAGATTTCGGGGACGAAAGAAAGACTTGGTGCAGAATTTGACTTTCTCTTGATGGCGGGTTTGTGGTGGTTGGCGGGGCGGAGGTGGTTGCTGGCTATAAAATTTCTTAGATGGTCTACCCACTGGACTCTCACCCTCCCCGACCTCTCTGCAATTTTAATGGTAGGACGGGCGATCTCTGAGGTGGGACTTCCTTCTGAGTGAGGGACAGGAGTCCCACCTCCAGTCAACTAACACTCATTGGAGCATCAAAAGGCTGTGGGACAGCCAGTACCAGCAGCAATGTGTTCACCTCAGGTGGCAGGAAGGGAAACTCTGTCATTGGAAAGATCCTGACTTTGCATTTATATAGTGCCTTCCACAACCTCAGAGCTTCACAAAAGATTTTCCCAGCCAATTAGCATTTTCAAAGTGTTATGACGTATGTTAATTTGTGCACAGCATGCTCCCACTAACAGCAATGACATGATGACCTGATAATCTCTTTCTTTGTGTTGTGGAGCGAGGGACAAATAATAGCCAAATGACTCTGGAGAACTTCCCTGTGTTCCTTCAAAGCAATGCCAATGGAATCTTCGACATCCATGTGAGAGATGGACTTAACGTCTCCTCGAAATAACAGCACCCGCTACACTGCAGTACTCCTTGGAACGTCAGCCTATATTCAGGGCTTCCAACCGCCACCCCCCCCGACTCAGACATGTGTGTGCAACTCACTAAGGATATAAGAAATAGGAGGGCGGCATGGTGGCGCAGTGGTTAGCACTGCTGCCTCATGGCGCTGAGGACCCGGGTTCCATCCCAGCCCCAGATCATTGTCCATGTGAAGTTTGCACATTCTCTCCGTGTCTGCATGGGTCTCACCCCCACAACCCAAAGATGTGCAGGGTAGGTGGATTGGCCATGCTAAATTGCCCCTCAATTGGAATTTTTTTTAAAAAATGAAGTAGGAGCAGAAGTCGGCCATTCGGCCCCTTGACCTGCTCTACCATTCAATAAGATCATGGCTGATCTGATTGTAGCCTGAACTCAATTTCCCTGCCTTTCCTTTTAACTGTTCCCGAGAACCCTTGATGCTTCGTCAATTAGAAATATAACTAGCTCAGCCTTGAATATAATCATTTTTAAAAAAAATGTAGAGTACCCAATTCATTCTTTCCAATTAAGGGGCAATTTAGCGTGTCCATCTAGCCTGCAAACCTTTGGGTTGTGGGGGTGAAACCCACGCAGACACGGGGAAAATGTGCAAACTCCACACGGACAGTGACCCAGAGCCGGGATCGAACCTGGGACCGTGAGGCTGCAGGGCTAACACACTGCGCCACCATGCTGCCCTTGAATATATTCATTGACCCAACCTCCCCTGCTTGCTGCAAAAGAGAATTCCAAACACTGATGATCATCTCTAACTTTTATGGGCAATCCGTTATTTTGAAACTGTATCCCCAGTTCTCGATTCCCCCATGAGGGGGGAACATCTTATCAGCATCGAACCTGTCAAGCCTCCTTAGAATCTTAAATGCTTCAATAAAATCATCTCTCATTCTTCTAAACTGTGAAGAATTCAGCCTTTCCTCAGAAGACAAACCCCTTACACCAGGCAGCAGCCTCGTGAACCTTCTCTGAGCTGGTTCCAATACGAGTAGGTCCCACACTAAACAAGGACACCAAACTGTACACAATCCTCCAGGTGCAATCTCAACAATGCCCAATAGCAAGACTTCCATGTTTTTATATTCCATTCCCCCTTGCTGTAAAGTGAATCGAGCACAGCTGGAGTGTGGGCAGTCTGCAACAGTGAAACTCAAGCTTGGTGGGAATGTGTGCAACTATTGGAGCTTGATTTCCCAACATTCACTTGTGTTATTGGTTAGGGGCTGAAAACAGTGGGGCTGATATCACGAGGCAAATTGAATTGTTCATGGCACACATTTGAGAGGGGAGGACTCTCTATATCTGTACAATATAGCAAGAACTTTTCACTGGCTGGACAGAGGTTACAAGGGGGGAATGGGAATCTTGGTCCAAATAGTCCATGTCAATGTTTATCCAATTCATGAGCAAGTAATCTCAATTCCATTTACCTCCCCTTTACCCTTCCCCTTTATCCACTTATCCAGTCTAACCTTGACTGCTGACATGACTTTTTTTTAAATTTTAGAGTACCCAACTCATTTTTTCCAATTAAGGGGCAATTTAGCGTGGCCAATCTACCTACCCTGCACA
Source organism: Scyliorhinus canicula (assembly GCF_902713615.1). NCBI lineage: Eukaryota > Metazoa > Chordata > Chondrichthyes > Carcharhiniformes > Scyliorhinidae > Scyliorhinus > Scyliorhinus canicula. The sequence goes on from NC_052146.1 coordinate 67,082,981, forward strand.
TCTTTGGGTTGTGAGGGCGAAACCCACACAAACACGGGGTGGGGGGGGGGGGGGGGGGGGGGAATCTGGAGACTTCACGCTGACAGTGACCCAGAATCGAACGTGGGACCTCGGCACCGTGGTCAACATTAGACTTTGAATTTAAAAAAAATAAATAATTTTAGAGTGCCCAATTCATTTTTTCCAATTAAGGGGCAATTTAGCATAGCCAATCTATCTATCCTGCACATCTTTTGGGTTGTGGGAGAATATGCAAACTCCACAAGTCCAATAACCCAGGGCCGGGATCGAACCTGGGACCTCGGCGCAATGAGGCAGCAGTGCTAACCACTGCGGCACTGTGCTGCCCGAGACTCTGAATTTTTAAAATCTGAATTCAAATTTCACCATCTGCTATGGTGGGATTTGAACCCGGGTCTTTGAATCTTGTCTTGGGTCCCTGGATTACTAGGTCAGTGACAAGACCACCATGCCACTTCCTCCCTTCCAGTATGACTCCAAGTACCCTTAACTGCCCTCAAAAGTGGCCAGTTACCCACCCCCATTGTATGAATAATAATAATCTTTATTATTGTCACATTGTTACATTAACACGGCAATGAAGTTACTGTGAAAAGCCCCTAGTCGCCACATTCTGGTGCCTGTTCGGGTACACTGAGGGAGACTTCTGAATGTCCAATTCACCTAACAGCACATCTTTTGGGACTTGTGGGAGGAAACCGGAGCACTTGGAAGACACCCACGCAGACACGAGGAGAACGTGCAGACTCCGCACAGATAGTGACCCAAGCCGAGAATCGAACCTGGGACCCTGGCGCTGTGAAGTAACAGTGCTAACCATTGTGCCACTGTGCTGCACTGGAGAAGACCCAATGCCACCTTCGCAGGGCAAGTAGGGATGGACAATAAATACCAGCCTTGCCAGTGACGCCCACAGTCCAGAATGAATTTTAAAGAAAATGCCTGAACTATTTATTTTGGTAGCCCGTTCCATATTCCTTTTTTTAAAATAAGTTTTGAGTACCCAATTATTTTTTCCCAATTAAGGGGAAATTTACCGTGGCCAATCCACCTACCCTACACATTTGTGGGTTGTGGGAGTGAAACTCACGCAAACACAGGGAGAATGTGCAAACTCCACACGGACAGTGACCCAGAGCCGGGATTGAACCTGGGACCTCGGTGCCGTGAGGCAGCAGGGCTAACCCACTGCGCCACCGTGCTGCCCCACATATTCCTAATATTCATTGTGTAAAGAACTGTTATAACCCACACAGGCTCCACGGTGTAGGGATCATCCACTACCTACCCTGGGAGCTCCTCTGATAAGGGGGCAGGGGACCCTTAGCACAATTCATGTGCCTTTGTATAAATAGAGTCGGCCAGTCAGGCACTGACCAGAGAAGAGACAGTAGGGAATTACTGGAGCGGTACATAATAGTTAACATGTTAAATAAAATAAGATTTGCTTTTCCCTACAACTTGGTGTGGACTCACTTACATAAAGAACCTTCTTCTGAACCACCAATTGGATTTGTTGGTGCAATATTGTGGATGCAGGAAATCTGAGTGTATCAGGAAGCGAACCCCAAACCACAACCTCCATGAAAGTATATTAAGACTGTGCTTCTTTTCTTGAACCAAATGAACTAAATTGTGTTGAGTGTTGTCCACAATCACTTTGAGAGAGGCATATTGCCAAGTGACACATGTTAATTGATGAATTGGAGTGGCAATTACAAAAATGCTCAAGCTGAATGTCAGGTCCATGGATTTCCTGTGCTCCCTGACACTCGCAAGGCAAATACAGCAGCAATATAGGGATGAATCACTCTCAGCTTTACATGTCTAGAAATACTCAATACTCAGAGTTGCTGTCTAATCTTTTGGGCAGGAAAGGATTTGTTCACAGTAGCTAAGTGGCAACTACCTACACTTTAGTGCTTTCTTCCATACTTTGGTAGTTTGATCGACATTTTGAAGAGATGTCTATCACATCAAGATGGGAGCCACTCATGCTGCCTTAGATTAATCGTAGATGGAGAGCTAAATGACCAGCGCCCGCAGTTTACTGGTTTTAGATTGATAGCTGCACACCACAGAGGACAGCAGCAGACAGGGTTCCAGCAGGGAGAGAACCAGATGAAATGGGACCAGATAAGACGGGACCAGCAGAGTAAGGGTGCAACAGATAAGAGGACTAGATGAGAGGGGGGTAAATGAGAGTGGTCCAGTGGAGGATGGGTCCAGCAGAGAGGGAACCAGCAGAGAAGGGGACTAGGTGAGAGGGGATTAGGTGAGATGAGACCAGCAGAAGAAGGATCTAGTAGAGGGGGAACCAGGAGAGGGGGGTCCAACAAAGAAGGGGACTAGGTGAGAGGGGATTAGTGAGAGGGAACCAGCAGAGAAAGGATCCAGCAAAGAGGGGACCAACAAGAGGGGTCCAACAGATAAGAGGACTAGATGAGAGGGGTCCAGCAGAGGATGGGTCCAGCAGAGAGGGGTCCAGCAGAGAAGGGGACTAGATGAGATGGGACCAGCTGAGAAAAAGACTGCTTGAGAGGTGCAGCTCACAGGAGACAGCCAACACAGGGATAGTGTATAGGGTAAAGGCTGAGTCACATCTGAACAGCAGTATCACCTGAGACTCAGATTTCCACATCAGGTGGCGGCAGGCACCTGCAGCCTCCTCGAAGGTGAACTGATGTCTGCTGGAACTGGAGGTTCCACTTTACCAATGGCTGTCACCACTGCCCTCAACTCTGTTTTCTCTGGGTCTTCCAGGGTTCTGTTGCAGGAAGAGCCAGGATCTCCCAGTTAATGGTCGTAAAATCCCGAAGATTTGTTAGGCTGTTTGTCAAGGAGAGCAATGATGTGAACTATCCCTTGTGATGAAGCAAGTAAGAATGAATGGGTGGTCGGGCGTGCTCCTCTGGCTAGCTTTCCAGAACTGGAAGGCATCATCAACTGCATGCATCCAGAAATGCGGGTCACCGCAGATCAAGCAGGAGTGTTCATCAATCATAACGCCTTCAACTCCATCAATGTGAAGCTCTGTGCAGCCACAGAAGGATATTCACACAGGTGTATTCAGGATTCCTGGCAAGTTACCATGATGCTTTCATTTTATGGCAACCCAGGCTCCCTGAGGTGTTTGGAGCTGCAAACAGGCCTTTGGGGCAGTTGTTAGGCAACAAGAAGTATTTGTCAAAACCTGGCCCCTGGCCTGTTAGAAACCCGATCAATGAAGCCCACCAATGTACATTCATCGTGTTAAAAAATAAACAAAAAGACCCCCCTAGCCCATGTATCTCCCCAATGCCCACATACCCAAACATGCCTCCACCCACCCCCTATGGCCGCCCATTCCAAATTTTGCACCCCAAACATCTTCTATGGATGCTCATGCCTCCCAGGCCATAATGTGCCTCTGCAAAAACCCTCAGTGGCTTCTCCTGCTCCCCTACCAAGCTACAGCACTCCCATGCCCATTCAGCCACTACACTGCAATGAACCCTATAATTTTATTTATATTTGTTCATTGAATGTGACCGTCGCTGGCTGGACCAGCATTTTGCCCCTCCCTAACTGACCTCCAGAAGGTGGTGGTGAGTTGCCTTCTTGAACTGCTGCAGTCCATGAGGTTTAGGTATACCCACTGCTGTTTGGGAGGGAGTGCCAGGATTTTGACCCAGCAACAGTGAAGGAACGGCAATATATTTCCAAGCCAGGATGGTGAGTGGCTTGGAAGGAAACTGGTGTTCCCATGCGTCTGCTGCTCTTGTTGTTCCAGATGGTAGAGGTTTCAGATTTGAAAGGTGCTGTCGAAGGATCCTTGGTGAGTTGCTGCAGTCCAACTTGTGTAACTGCTGTTACTGGTGGAGGGAGTGAATGTTTGCAGTGGTGAATGGGGTACCAATTAAGCGGGCTGCTTTGCCTTGGATGTTGTTGAGCTTCATAAGTGTTGTAGAAGCTGCACTCATCCAGGCAATTGGAGAGTATTCCATCAAACCCCTGACTTGTGCCTTATAGATGATGGACAGACTTGGAGAGTTCGGAGGTGAGTTACTCACCTGAGAATTCGCTGCTTCTGGCCTACTCTTGTCACCATAGTATTTATATAGCTTGGCCAGGTCAGTTTCAGGTCAATGGTAGCCCCCTCCAGGATATTGATATTGGGGGGGATTCAGCAATGGAGAGAGTGTCTTGCCTGGAAAGTACCTGTTGCCCTCTAACACTGCCAGGGCACTTCCAGAAGACACTGCCCAGGCAGTGCCAGAGGGCAATGCTGGGGAGGAGGGTTCCATGGGGGAGGTGCCATGTTTCTGTGGTGTGGGGGTGGCGTCTGTGGTGGTTAGGGGATCTGTGGTGGTTTGGGAGGGTCTAGGGTGGTTGGGGGGGGGGGGGGGGTGTCCGTGTGGTGGTGGTGGGGGGTGTCAGTAGTGGTGAGGGTGAGTGGGGTGTCCTATTTTTGTGGGGGTCCTTGTTTTCTCTGTTTTATTTACAGCAGGGAGCCCTTTAAAAAGGGCTTGAGCCACTGTTACTAGTGGGGTCATTCAGAGCCCGTCCCACCAGCATCACATCGTGAGACCTGCCTCCTATTTTTTCTCGGCAATGTGTTTGAAAAATCTGGCGGGAAAAGCCAGTAGTGCAGCCGACAGGCTACTCATTGCTTTCCCTGTCCGAGTTCACACTTTGGCATAAAATGCCAAATTTCCACCCTGTGAAATTGGCAGTGTTAATCAGAGGCAGACCTCGGATCATCAAGCAATTTTCTCTAGGGTTCAGGTGTTTCAACAGGCTAATGGATTTCTGGACTCGCAACCAAAGCCTCATTGTGTTTGGGGGCATAGCACAACACCATAGGTGTTGTTTTGAGGGGTGGGGCATAACTTGGCATGGGGACTATGAGGGGTGTAGAGGATATTTAGATCATAACTTTGCACGCCAGGAGGTTAGGGGGGGGGGGGGGGGGGGGGGTTGGCCGTGAGATGGACCTGTTGAACTTACCTTTCAAACGATCTTGCAGACTAGGGTTCATGACACCTCTGAGGGGCCTGGCATCAGGACTCTGAATATTTGGCCTGACTACATGAAAATTGTAGAGGGCTAGGACATGCCTGTATCCGCAATGGATCCAGCCAACCTAGGTGTGCAGGGTGTGAGCTTTCTACTTGAACAAGCCTGTACTCTTAGACGGAACTCCTGAATAAACAGAAACTCCGGGATTGGGTTCGTGAAAGCTGGAATCAGGTTCCAGCATGGTTTCCAAAGGATTCCCAAGGCATCCTGACTTGGTTAAAATTCAGCCCAAGGTGCAACTCTACTGGTTTGACCAGAGGTAGGCCCCAGGCTGCTCTAATCCCTGCTCCAATGCCTGAGGTGCCCTTGGCCAACATCATGGGTTTTGGAGCCTGTGAGGCCTCCCTGACGATTGCTCCACCTGTCCCTGAGCTGGTGGAGACTTGACCATCAGCAAGTGAGACAGCGCATGGGGAACTGACTGAGAGGGCGGCAGTGGGTGAGAATGGAAGTGCTTTGAGTGGACTTCCGATTTCCATGTCTCCTTCCACCATTATCCCTTTGATGGTCCAGCCATGCTGCCACTGTGCTGGAGAGTACTTTGCTGCAGATCACCGCAGAACTTTAATGCCAGGGCTAAACCTTCTGTCATATTTTGGATGGCAGACACATTGATATCCAGTGTCTGCTCAACTTTGGTTAGTATATGCAAGGCCTCATCTGAATGGAGCGTTTGATGTTCCACAGTGCTATTGAAGAACAGATCATATCAATGGCTTCAACATTGAGGGACCGTCAGCGCTCAAAGGCATGATATAGTCCTGACCAGGTAAGAATATGTGGCCCGTTATCACTATGATAGCTCACTCGCTGTTGAAATCAGGTCAATGTGGCCCACTATCCATGTGACATGTGAGCAGTCTGCGTTTTATTTTTTTTTCTTTATTAAAAAGAAATTTAGCGTACCCAATTCATTTTTTCCAATTAAGGTGGAATTTAGCATGGCCAATCCACATACCCTGCCCATCTTTCGGTTGTGGGGGCGAACGCAAACACGGGGAGAATGTGCAAACTCAACACAGACAGTGACCCAGGGCCAGGATAGAACCTGGGACCTCGGTGTTGTGAGGCAGCAGTGCAAACCACTGCCCCACCGTGCTGTCCCCAGTCTGTGTTTCATTGTGTCACCACAAGGTGGGAACTCGCCTCGTCCCCAACTCTGAAAGCCTAGAATGCTGATATTCCAATAATTTTCACTCGCTCCCCCTCTGCAGTTGTCAGTTGGGAAATTTGTGGGAGTGCAACCTCGGGTTCTCTCGGGCGACCTGTGCTCTCTTCTGCTGCAATGAGAGGAAACACAGTCCAACGAGCAAGAGCAATTGCATGAGTTCTATTAATGTATGGAATACATTTGTTGAGGATGGCCAGAAGGGAGTGACATAAAATTGCATAAGGATTAGGGTGAGTGAGAATGGTGGATGGATAGCGGAGAGGGGGGGGGGGGGGGCGTTAAAGAAGGGAATGTCCAAAGAATGGGTACACCGACAAGATTAGTGGATGTGAGCAGTATTATCGTAGCTTGCAAAGATAGGGTGAGAGGGTTATTGATGCACAAAGTAGGTAGTGGGTGAATATACCATGGACCCACCTTTCTTGACATTCTTAGGTCATTAAACTGCTTCCAACACTGAATGCAGGAGTGTGGCGTTCCAGTCCAGCTGCTGACTCTACTGCCCCCATGCCACCTCTGACTACACTTTCTTGGTTTCTGTTATAGACCTCTTCCTCCCATTGCTAGGGAAGAGACCTCGTAGTATCACATCAATTGAGGTGTCAGTGAAGCGGCCTTCAAGTGTCTGGACTCCATTATGAGAGTTCCTCCTTTCTCTACCTGTCAACTTCTTTTTCTAAAATAAATTTAGAGTCCCCATTTTCTTTTCCAATTAAGGGGCAATTTAGTGTGACCAATCCACCTAACCTGCACATCTATGGGCTTGGAGGTGAGACCCACTCAAACACGGGGAGAATGTGCAAACTCCACACGGACAGTGACCCAGAGCCAGGATCGAACCGCGGTTCTCTGCAATGTGAGGCAGCAGTGCTATCCACTGCGCCACCGTGCCACCCCTACCTGTCAACTTCAGCAGCTCAAACATATATGTTTGGAATCTCCCTTTAAACACTCAAGTTTTTGAACTCTATTGAAGTTTTAAAGAATGTTTACGTTTTTTTTATATTTAGAGCCCCCAATTCGTTTTATTTTTCAATTAAGGGGCAATTTAACATGGCCAATCGACCTCCACTGCAGATCTTTGGGTTGTGGGCGTGGGACCCACGCAGACACGGGGGAAAAATGTTTAAAGTTTGATGCTAGTCCTCACCATGCCCACTGCCACAGATTGGACAGGAAGCCAAGAAGCAAAGTAATAATGTCAGCTTACATCTGGGTCTCCCGCTCCCTGTGCCTCTGCCAATTAATATTGAAGCCAATGTTTCTGAACAGGATCAGACCTTCGGGAAGAAGAGACAGCGATCAGTGATAATTTGAGTGCAAGAATATTTGTTGCTCAGCAACTAATGTCTGAGGAATCCCTCCAAGGACCTATCCTTGCCAGCACCCCCCCCCCCCCCCCATCCCATTTCTCATTGACAATGCTATACCTCAGTGACATCCTCTGATGGCACAACATCAGGCTGCACAAAGTACTTCGAAGGAATGCAAATTCCACCTCATCACCACCTATCTCGACTCCTCCATGGAGTCTGATTTGTCACACAGCTGCCCATGGACAAGCAGCAATTTCCCGTTGTTATATGTGGAGAAAACCAATGTTATCAGCTCCAGTGCTCAACAAAAAGATGTCCCCTAGCATCCATTCCATCCCTCTCCCTAGTCACTGTCTCTGAGGCTGAACCACACAAGCATAACCGTGGGCATTCACTCTGAGATGCGCTTCTGCATCCATATTCTTTCCACCAACAAGATTGCCCATTTCCATTGCCATAGGATTGTCCATCTCTGAGTCAACCTCAGCCTTGTGTTGCTGAGATCCTCACCCAAGACTTTGTACAATCCTTTGAGAACTGCACCTTTCCAATTCTGGCCTCTCGTACATCTCTGATTCCCATCACCCAGTCATTGGCAGCTTTTCCTTCAGCCATCTGGACTGTAAGCTTTGAATTTCTTCATCAGAAATCTCAGTCTCTCCATGATCTTCGTAGCTGAGGAAGGATGTTCTTGCTGTGGAGGGAGTGCAGCAAAGGCTTACTTTGCATTGTATAGAGGTATGTGAGTCTACCCCATTTATTCACACAGCAACTTGATCTTACATGGTATCTTTAACATGGTCAAATGTTCAAGGTGCTTTACATGAGCGCTATCAGACATAATTTAACACTAAGCATTTTTCAAAGATAAGGGGATGTGCGACCAAAAGCTTGTCAAAATGGATAGATTTTAAGGAGCATCATAAAGAACAAACATACATGGAGGCATACACAGAAAATAGAAGCAGGAGGAGGCCATTCGGCCATCTGAGCCTGCCTCACCATTCATTATGATCAAGGCTGATAATCAAGTTCAAGACCCTGATCCCGCCTTCTCTCCATATCGCTTGATTCCTTTAGCACCAAGAGCTATATCTAATTACGGCAGCACGGTAGCACAGTTGCTTCACAGTTCCAGGGTCCCAGGTTCGATTCCCCGCTGGGTCACTGTCTGTTCGGAATCTGCACATTCTCCCCGTGTCTGCGTGGGATTCCTCCGGGTGCTTCGGTTTCCTTCCACAGTCCAAAGACGTGCAGGTTAGGTGGATCGGCCATGGTAAATTGCCCTCAGTGTCCAAAAAGGTTAGGTGGGGTTATTGGGTTTCGGGGATGGGGTGGAGATGTGGGCTTGGGTGGGTGCTCTTTCCAAGGGCCAGTGAAGACACAATGGTCCGAATGGCCTCCTTCTGCACTGTAGATTCTATGATAATTCCTTCTTGAAAACACAGGCTGGTTGGGTCTCGACTGCTTTCTGTGATAATGAATCCCACTGATTTACTACTATCTGAGTGAAGAGAAATTCCTCCTCACCTCAATTCTAAAACGCAAGTCTCTATCATTGGACAATGCAGGCAAGTCTCTATCATTGGACAAGCAGACAAGTTTCTATCATTGGACAATGCAGACATGTCTCTATCATTGGACAATGCAGACAGGCCTCTATCATTGGACAATGCAGGCAGGTCTCTATCATTGGACAATGCAGGCAAGTCTCTATCATTGGAGAATGCAGACAGGTCTCTATCATTGGACGATGCAGCCAGGTCTCTATCATTGGCCAATGCAGGCAAGTCTCTATCATTGGACAATGCAGACAGGTCTCTATCATTGGACAATGCAGGCAGGTCTCTATCATTGGACAATGCAGACAGGTCTCTATCATTGGACAATGCAGGCAGGTCTCTATCATTGGACAATGCAGGCAGGTCTCTCTCTATCATTGGGCAATGCAGGCAGGTCTCTATCATTGGACAATGCAGACAGGTCTCTATCATTGGACAATGCAGGCAAGTCTCTATCATTGGACAATGCAGACAGGTCTCTATCATTGGACAATGCAGACAGGTCTCTATCATTGGACAATGCAGGAACGTCTCTATCATTGGACAATGCAGACAAGTCTCTATCATTGGACAATGCAGACAGGTCTCTATCATTGGACAATGCAGGCAGGTCTCTATCATTGGACAATGCAGACAGGTCTCTATCATTGGACAATGCAGGCAGGTCTCTATCATTGGACAATGCAGGCAGGACTCTCTCTATCATTGGGCAATGCAGGCAGGTCTCTATCATTGGACAATGCAGACAGGTCTCTATCATTGGACAATGCAGGCAAGTCTCTATCATTGGACAATGCAGACAGGTCTCTATCATTGGACAATGCAGACAGGTCTCTATCATTGGACAATGCAGGCAGGTCTCTATCATTGGACAATGCAGACAGGTCTCTATCATTGGACAATGCAGACAGGTCTCCATCATTGGACAATGCAGGCAAGTCTCTATCATTGGACAATGCAGACAAGTCTCTATCATTGGACAATGCAGACAAGTCTCTATCATTGGACAATGCAGACAGGTCTCTAACATTGGACAATGCAGGCAGGTCTCTATCATTGGACAATGCAGGCAAGTCTCTATCATTGGACAATGCAGGCAAGTCTCTATCATTGGACAATGCAGACAAGTCTCTATCATTGGGCAATGCAGGCAAGTCTCTATCATTGGACAATGCAGGCAGGTCTCTATCATTGGACAATGCAGGCAAGTCTCTATCATTGGACAATGCAGTCAGGTCTCTATCATTGGACAATGCAGGCAAGTCTCTATCATTGGAGAATGCAGACAGGTCTCTATCATTGGACAATGCAGGCAGGTCTGTATCATTGGACAATGCAGGCAAGTCTCTATCATTGGACAATGCAGACAGGTCTCTATCATTGGACAATGCAGGCAGGTCTCTATCATTGGACAATGCAGGCAGGTCACTCTCTATCATTGGACAATGCAGACAGGTCTCTATCATTGGACAATGCAGACAGGTCTCTATCATTGGACAATGCAGGCAAGTCTCTATCATTGGACAATGCAGACAGGTCTCTATCATTGGACAATGCAGACAAGTCTCTAACATTGGACAATGCAGGCAAATCTCTATCATTGGACAATGCAGGCAGGTCTCTATCATTGGACAATGCAGACAGGTCTCTATCATTGGACAATGCAGGCAGGTCTCTATCATTGGACAATGCAGCCAGGTCTCTATCATTGGACAATGCAGCCAGGTCTCTATCATTGGACAATGCAGCCAGGTCTCTATCGTTGGACAATGCAGACAGGTCTCTATCATTGGACAATGCAGGCAAGTCTCTATCGTTGGACAATGCAGACAGGTCTCTATCATTGGACAATGCAGGCAAGTCTCTATCATTGGACAATGCAGACAGGTCTCTATCATTGGACAATGCAAACAAGTCTCTAACATTGGACAATGCAGGCAAATCTCTATCATTGGACAATGCAGCCAGGTCTCTATCGTTGGACAATGCAGACAGGTCTCTATCATTGGACAATGCAGACAGGTCTCTATCATTGGACAATGCAGGCAGGTCTCTATCATTGGACAATGCAGGCAAGTCTCTATCATTGGACAATGCAGCCAGGTCACTATCATTGGACGATGCAGCCAGGTCTCAATCATTGGACAATGCAGCCAGGTCTCTATCATTGGACAATGCAGGCAGGTCTGTATCATTGGACAATGCAGCCAGGTCTCTATCATTGGACAATGCAGGCAGGTCTCTATCATTGGACAATGCAGGCAGGTCTCTATCATTAGGCGATGCAGGCAGGTCCCTATCATTGGACAATGCAGGCAGGTCTGTATCATTGGACAATGCAGGCAGGCCTCCGTGTCAATGGACGATGCAGGCAGATCTTCATCATTGGACAATGCAGGCAGGCCAATATTATTGAACAATGCAGACAGGTCACTATTATTGGATGATGCAGCCAGGTCTCTCTCTATCATTGGATGATGCAGCCAGGTCTCTCTCTATCATTGGACAATGCAGGCAGGTCTCTCTCTATCATTGGACAATGCAGGCAGGTCACTATCATTGGGCAATGCAGACAGGTCTCTATCATTGGACAATGCAGGCAAGTCTCTATCATTGGACAATGCAGGCAGGTCTGTATCATTGGACAATGCAGGCAGGTCTGTATCATTGGACAATGCAGGCAGGTCTGTATCATTGGACAATGCAGGCAGGTCTCTATCATTGGACAATGCAGGCAGGTCTGTATCATTGGACAATGCAGGCAGGTCTGTATCATTGGACAATGCAGACAGGTCTCTATCATTGGACAATGCAGGCAGGTCACTCTCTATCATTGGACAATGCAGGCAGGTCTCTATCATTGGACAATGCAGGCAGGTTTCTATCATTGGACAATGCAGCCAGGTCTGTATCATTGGACAATGCAGGCAGGTCTGTATCATTGGACAATGCAGCCAGGTCTGTATCATTGGACAATGCAGGCAGGTCTGTATCATTGGACAATGCAGCCAGGTCTGTATCATTGGACAATGCAGGCAGGTTTCTATCATTGGACAATGCAGCCAGGTCTGTATCATTGGACAATGCAGACAGGTCTCTATCATTGGACAATGCAGGCAGGTCACTCTCTATCATTGGACAATGCAGCCAGGTCTCTATCATTGGACAATGCAGGCAGGTCTGTATATTTGGACAATGCAGGCAGGTCTCTATCATTGGACAATGCAGGCAGGTCTGTATCATTGGACAATGATGGCAGGTCACTCTCTATCATTGGACAATGCAGACAGGTCTCTATCATTGGACGAAGCAGCCAGGTCTCTATCATTGGACAATGCAGACAGGTCACTCTCTATCATTGGACAATGCAGTCAGGTCTCTATCATTGGACAATGCAGGCAAGTCTCTATCATTGGACAATGCAGGCAAGTCTCGATCATTGGATGATGCAGCCAGGTCTCTATCATTGGACAATGCAGCCAGGTCTCTATCATTGGACAATGCAGCCAGGTCTCTATCATTGGACAATGCAGCCAGGTCTCTATCATTGAACAATGCAGGCAGGTCTCTATCATTGGACGAAGCAGCCAGGTCTCTATCAATGGATAATGCAGCCAGGTCTCTATCATTGGACGATGCAGCCAGGTCTCTATCATTGAACAATGCAGGCAAGTCTCTATCATTGGACAATGCAGGCAGGTCTCTATCATTGGACAATGCAGCCAGGTCTCGATCATTGGACAATGCAGCCAGGTCTCTATCATTGAACAATGCAGGCAGGTCTCTATCATTGGACAATGCAGGCAGGTCTCTATCATTGGACAATGCAGGCAGGTCACTATCATTGGACAATGCAGCCAGGTCTCTATCATTGGACAATGCAGGCAGGTCACTATCATTGGACAATGCAGCCAGGTCTCTATCATTGGACGATGCAGGCAGGTCTCTATCATTGGACAATGCAGGCAGGTCTCTATCATTGGACAATGCAGCCAGGTCTCTATCATTGGACAATGCAGGCAGGTCTCTATCATTGAAAAATGCAGACAGGTCTCTATCATTGAACAATGCATCCAGGTCTCGATCATTGGACAATGCAGCCAGGTCTCTATCATTGAACAATGCAGACAGGTCTCTATCATTGAACAATGCAGGCAGGTCTCTATCATTGGACAATGCAGGCAGGTCTCTATCATTGGACAATGCAGCCAGGTCTCTATCATTGGACAATGCAGGCAGGTCTCTATCATTGGACAATGCAGCCAGGTCTCTATCATTGGACGAAGCAGCCAGGTCCCTATCAATGGACAATGCAGCCAGGTCTCTATCAATGGACAATGCAGCCAGGTCTCTATCATTGGACAATGCAGCCAGGTCTCTATCATTGGACAGTGCAGACAGGTCTCTATCATTAGACGATGCAGGCAAGTCTCTATCATTGGACGATGCAGTGAGGTCTCTATCATTGGACAATGCAGCCAGGTCTCTATCATTAGATGATGCAGGCAAGTCTCTATCATTGGACGATGCAGCCAGGTCTCTATCATTGGACAGTGCAGGCAGGTCACTCTCTATCATTGGACAATGCAGTCAGGTCTCTATCATTGGACGATGCAGCCAGGTCTCTATCATTGGATAATGCAGGCAGGTCTCTATCATTGGACAATGCAGACAGATCTGTATCATTGGAGAATGCAGACAGGTCTCTATCATTAGACGATGCAGCCAGGTCTCTATCATTGGACAATGCAGACTGGTCTCTATCATTGGACAATGCAGCCAGGTCTCTATCATTGGACAATGCAGCCAGGTCTCTATCATGGGACAATGCAGACAGGTCCCTATCATTGGACAATGCAGACAGGTCTCTATCATTAGACGACGCAGGCAGGTCTGTATCATTGGACAATGCAGCCAGGTCACCGTGTCAATGGACGATGCAGGCAGATCTTTATCATTGGACAATGCAGGCAGGCCACTATCATTGGATGATGCAGCCAGGTCTCTCTCTATCATTGGAGAATGCAGACAGGTCTCTATCATTGGACAATGCAGCCAGGTCTCTATCATTGGACAATGCAGTCAGGTCTCTATCATTGGACAATGCAGGCAGGTCTCTCTCTATAATTGGACAATGCAGGCAAGTCTCTATCATTGAACAATGCAGTCAGGTCTCTATCATTGGACAATGCAGGCAGGTCTCTCTCTATCATTGGACAATGCAGTCAGGTCACTCTGTATCATTGGACAATGCAGGCAGGTCTCTATCATTGGACAATGCAGGCAGGTCTCTATCATTGGACAATGCAGGCAGGTCTCTATCATTGGACAATGCAGGCAGGTCTCTATCATTGGACAATGCAGGCAGGTCACTCTCTATCATTGGACAATGCAGGCAGGTCACTCTCTATCATTGGACAATGCAGGCAGGTCACTCTCTATCATTGGACAATGCAGGCAGGTCTCTATCATTGGACAATGCAGGTAGGTCACTCTCTATCATTGGACAATGCAGGCAGGTCTCTATCATTGGACAATGCAGGCAGGTCACTCTCTATCATTGGACAATGCAGGCAGGTTACTCGCTATCATTGGGCAATGCAGGCAGGTCACTATCATTGGACAATGCAGGCAGGTCTCTATCATTGGACAATGCAGGCAGGTCACTCTCTATCATTGGACAATGCAGGCAGGTCACTATCATTGGACAATGCAGCCAGGTCTCTATCATTGGACGATGCAGGCAGGTCTCTATCATTGGACAATGCAGGCAGGTCTCTATCATTGAACAATGCAGGCAGGTCTCTATCATTGAACAATGCAGCCAGGTCTCTATCATTGGACAATGCAGCCAGGTCTTTATCATTGGACAATGCAGGCAGGTCTCTATCATTGGACAATGCAGGCAGGTCTCGATCATTGGACAATGCAGCCAGGTCTCTATCATTGGACAATGCAGCCAGGTCTCTATCATTGGACAATGCAGGCAGGTCTCTATCATTGAACAATGCAGTCAGGTCTCTATCATTGGACAATGCAGGCAGGTCTCTCTCTACCATTGGACAATGCAGGCAGGTCACTATCATTGGACAATGCAGCCAGGTCTCTATCATTGGACGATGCAGGCAGGTCTGTATCATTGGACAATGCAGGCAGGTCTCTATCATTGGACAATGCAGGCAGGTCTCTATCATTGGACAATGCAGGCAGGTCACTCTCTATCATTGGACAATGCAGTCAGGTCTCTATCATTGGACAATGCAGGCAAGTCTCTATCATTGGACAATGCAGGCAAGCCTCTATCATTGGACAATGCAGGCAAGTCTCGATCATTGGATGATGCAGCCAGGTCTCTATCATTGGACAATGCAGCCAGGTCTCTATCATTGGACAATGCAGCCAGGTCTCTATCATTGAACAATGCAGGCAGGTCTCTATCATTGGACGAAGCAGCCAGGTCTCTATCAATGGATAATGCAGCCAGGTCTCTATCATTGGACGATGCAGCCAGGTCTCTATCATTGAACAATGCAGGCAAGTCTCTATCATTGGACAATGCAGGCAGGTCTCTATCATTGGACAATGCAGCCAGGTCTCGATCATTGGACAATGCAGCCAGGTCTCTATCATTGAACAATGCAGGCAGGTCTCTATCATTGGACAATGCAGGCAGGTCTCTATCATTGGACAATGCAGGCAGGTCACTATCATTGGACAATGCAGCCAGGTCTCTATCATTGGACAATGCAGGCAGGTCACTATCATTGGACAATGCAGCCAGGTCTCTATCATTGGACGATGCAGGCAGGTCTCTATCATTGGACAATGCAGGCAGGTCTCTATCATTGGACAATGCAGCCAGGTCTCTATCATTGGACAATGCAGGCAGGTCTCTATCATTGAAAAATGCAGACAGGTCTCTATCATTGAACAATGCAGCCAGGTCTCGATCATTGGACAATGCAGCCAGGTCTCTATCATTGAACAATGCAGACAGGTCTCTATCATTGAACAATGCAGGCAGGTCTCTATCATTGGACAATGCAGGCAGGTCTCTATCATTGGACAATGCAGCCAGGTCTCTATCATTGGACAATGCAGGCAGGTCTCTATCATTGGACAATGCAGCCAGGTCTCTATCATTGGACGAAGCAGCCAGGTCCCTATCAATGGACAATGCAGCCAGGTCTCTATCAATGGACAATGCAGCCAGGTCTCTATCATTGGACAATGCAGCCAGGTCTCTATCATTGGACAGTGCAGACAGGTCTCTATCATTAGACGATGCAGGCAAGTCTCTATCATTGGACGATGCAGTGAGGTCTCTATCATTGGACAATGCAGCCAGGTCTCTATCATTAGATGATGCAGGCAAGTCTCTATCATTGGACGATGCAGCCAGGTCTCTATCATTGGACAGTGCAGGCAGGTCACTCTCTATCATTGGACAATGCAGTCAGGTCTCCATCATTGGACGATGCAGCCAGGTCTCTATCATTGGATAATGCAGGCAGGTCTCTATCATTGGACAATGCAGACAGATCTGTATCATTGGAGAATGCAGACAGGTCTCTATCATTAGACGATGCAGCCAGGTCTCTATCATTGGACAATGCAGACTGGTCTCTATCATTGGACAATGCAGCCAGGTCTCTATCATTGGACAATGCAGCCAGGTCTCTATCATGGGACAATGCAGACAGGTCCCTATCATTGGACAATGCAGACAGGTCTCTATCATTAGACGACGCAGGCAGGTCTGTATCATTGGACAATGCAGCCAGGTCACCGTGTCAATGGACGATGCAGGCAGATCTTTATCATTGGACAATGCAGGCAGGCCACTATCATTGGATGATGCAGCCAGGTCTCTCTCTATCATTGGAGAATGCAGACAGGTCTCTATCATTGGACAATGCAGCCAGGTCTCTATCATTGGACAATGCAGTCAGGTCTCTATCATTGGACAATGCAGGCAGGTCTCTCTCTATAATTGGACAATGCAGGCAAGTCTCTATCATTGAACAATGCAGTCAGGTCTCTATCATTGGACAATGCAGGCAGGTCTCTCTCTATCATTGGACAATGCAGTCAGGTCACTCTGTATCATTGGACAATGCAGGCAGGTCTCTATCATTGGACAATGCAGGCAGGTCTCTATCATTGGACAATGCAGGCAGGTCTCTATCATTGGACAATGCAGGCAGGTCTCTATCATTGGACAATGCAGGCAGGTCACTCTCTATCATTGGACAATGCAGGCAGGTCACTCTCTATCATTGGACAATGCAGGCAGGTCACTCTCTATCATTGGACAATGCAGGCAGGTCTCTATCATTGGACAATGCAGGTAGGTCACTCTCTATCATTGGACAATGCAGGCAGGTCTCTATCATTGGACAATGCAGGCAGGTCACTCTCTATCATTGGACAATGCAGGCAGGTCACTCTCTATCATTGGACAATGCAGGCAGGTTACTCGCTATCATTGGGCAATGCAGGCAGGTCACTATCATTGGACAATGCAGGCAGGTCTCTATCATTGGACAATGCAGGCAGGTCACTCTCTATCATTGGACAATGCAGGCAGGTCACTATCATTGGACAATGCAGCCAGGTCTCTATCATTGGACGATGCAGGCAGGTCTCTATCATTGGACAATGCAGGCAGGTCTCTATCATTGAACAATGCAGGCAGGTCTCTATCATTGGACAATGCAGGCAGGTCACTCTCTATCATTGGACAATGCAGGCAGGTCACGCTCTATCATTGGACAATGCAGCCAGGTCTCTATCATTGGACAATGCAGGCAGGTCTCTATCATTGGACAATGCAGGCAGGTCTCTATCATTGGACAATGCAGGCAGGTCACTCTCTATCATTGGACAATGCAGGCAGGTCTCTATCATTGGACAATGCAGGCAGGTCACTCTCTATCATTGGACAATGCAGGCAGGTCACTCTCTATCATTGGACAATGCAGGCAGGTTACTCGCTATCATTGGGCAATGCAGGCAGGTCACTATCATTGGACAATGCAGGCAGGTCTCTATCATTGGACAATGCAGGCAGGTCACTCTCTATCATTGGACAATGCAGGCAGGTCACTATCATTGGACAATGCAGCCAGGTCTCTATCATTGGACAATGCAGGCAGGTCACTCTCTATCATTGGACCATGCAGGCAGGTCACTATCATTGGACAATGCAGGCAGGTCACTCTCTATTATTGGACAATGCAGGCAGGTCACTCTCTATCATTGGACAATGCAATCAGGGCACTCTCTATCATTGGGCAATGCAGGCAGGTCACTCTCTATCATTGGACAATGCAATCAGGTCACTCGCTATCATTGGGCAATGCAGGCAGGTCACTCTCTATCATTGGACAATGCAGGCAGGTCACTCTCTATCATTGGACAATGCAGGCAGGTCACTCTCTATCATTGGACAATGCAGGCAGGTCTCTATCATTGGACAATGCAGGCAGGTCACTCTCTATCACTGGACAATGTAGCCAGATCCCTATCATTGGACAATGCAGGCAGGTCACTCTCTATCATTGGACAATGCAGGCAGGTCGCTATCATTGGACAATGCAGCCAGGTCACTCTCTATCATTGGACAATGCAGCCAGGTCCCTATCATTGGAGAATGCAGGCAGGTCACTCTCTATCATTGGACAATGCAGGCAGGTCTCTCTATTATTGGACAATGCAGCCAGGTCTCTCTATTATTGGACAATGCAGGCTGGTCTCTATCATCAAACAATGCAGGCAGGTCTCTATCATTGGACAATGCAGGCAGGTCACTCTCTATCATTGGACAATGCAGGCAGGTCACTCCCTATCATTGGACACTACAGGTTACTCTCTATCAAAGCACAATTACGAGTGATATGTTAACCAACAGGCAATTTCCATATGTTATAATGTCCTGTGAAAATGTTTTTTCTCACTTTCTCTTGATACTGTGTAATACAGAATTAAATGTTCCCCCATAACAGGGCTTCACTTTTTACATACTGAGAGTGTAATATATTTGGATAGTCTTTTATATACATTCGTGGGAAGTGGGCTTCGCTGGCTTGTCCAGCATTTATTGCCCATTCCTAATTGCCCTGGAGAAGGTGATGGCAAGCTGCCTCCCTGAACCGCTGCAGTCCATGTGGTGTTGGTACACTCGCAGGGAGGGGGCCCTTTGATGTTTATTGGATGTTAGACTCATGGCTAAGGCCAGAATATGTGGAATAAAGGGCAGGTAACAGAATGGACAACAAGCTGGCTACAAAACAGAAAGCAGAGAATGAGGATTAAGTGTGGCGACTCATACTGCCAAAAGATGGGAAGTGGTGTTCCAGTGATTGGAACAACTCTTATTCACAATTTACATTGATGATTTGGACTTGCAACGTACAATTATTTCACAACTAGCAGAAACTGGGAAGTATGTGTCATACAAAGGAAGAATGTGACAAAATACAGGAAGACATTAATAAAGTTGCAAGATGGTCATTAATTTAAATTTTTTTTAGAGTATCCAATCCTTTTTCCCCCCGATTTTTAATGGGCAATTTAGCGTGGCCATCTTTGGGTTGTGGGGTTGAGACCCATGCAGACACGGCGGGGGGAATGTGCAAATTCCACATGGACAGTGACCCAGAACCGGGATCAAACCCGGGTCTCAGAGCTCTGAGGCAGCAATGCTAACCACTGCGTCACCGTGCTGCTCTAAGATGGTCATTAATTGACAAATTAGTTTCAATATACTTAAATGCAGGTTTATTCATTTCGGTAGGAAGAATAAAGCAACCTCGTACACCTTCCATACTCAGAGTCTGAATGGAGTAGAGGAGGAAAGGGTTCTAGGGGTACCAATAGACAAATTACTCAATCATTTACCAGCCATTCCTAGTTAACTTTTCAGGGGCAATGAGGAATGGGCAACAACTTGCCAGCAACTATCCCATGAATGAATAAAAGATAGTGACGCAGATTAATAACAGTGGTTTATCTGCAGAGAGGTCACGTTTAACTTGTATAGAACCTTGGCTAAATCATATTTGGAGTTCTAATTACAGGAAAGCTCGACCCAAAGAGTGGCAAGAATGAGGAATGTACCAGCACAGTGGAATAGTTGAGATGAATAGCATTGATGCATTGAAGAGGAAGCTGGATAAGCACACGGAAAAGGTATAGAAGGTTTAGTTGAGAGGATTAGATGAAGAAGTGTTGGAGGAGGCTCATGTGGACAAATTGGTTTGATGGCCTTTTTCTGTGCTCAAGACTCTAAGCAACTCCGTGAAATGCTCATTCGAATGGAGTCACTGTCTACATTGGGTGACACCAGGACGGCATGATGGCGCGCTGGTTAGCACTGCTGCCTCACGGCACTGAGGGTCCAGGTTCGATCCCAGCTATGGGTTACTGTCCATGTGGAGTTTGCTCATTCTCCCCGTGTCTGTGTGGGTCTCATCCCTACAACCCAATGACATGCAGGTGGATTAGCCACGTTAAATTGCTGCTTAATTGGAAAAAGAAACATTGGGTGACATGTTCCCTCTAACAAGGAACCAGCATCACATACCACACAATGCATGGTGAAATGTTCAATATAATAGGGGCTCCTTCTCAACATCCTGTCCAAAGCAGAGTTGTTTGTTCACTAACAGGGAGTCACTCTCTATCTCCTTTTCAATGCAGCAATTTAATGTACAGTGCAAGAGAAATGTTTACCATAATAGGGTAAATACTACATACTACATTTATGCAGATTGAAATTCACTAACAGGCAGTCACTCTGTATCTATAATATGCTATGAGATGAAATGGTCACTATAATGGAGTCGCTGTCTACATAATGTGCAAGCCAGGGTGCACTATTCACCATAAGCTGTTCTCTATATTCTGTTACAGTATGGTTTGGAATGTTCACTGCAAGGTAGTTACCCTTTGTTTACTGTACAATGTAGGTTGTAATGTTTACTAACAGTTTGCCACTGCATATTGTATTGAATTTCTGGTCACCCACCGTCCTTTCTGGCCCCCGTGTTGGCTAATATTATTAATGGTTCCTTCTTCTCAGGTATTGACTCCTTCCCCTTCAAATTCAACTTTGACCCCTCTGCCTTGCAACGGCCACCCCGTCGCCAACCACTCTTTCCCTCCAAAATCCATGAACATGTTGTTGCAGCCCAAATAGGTGCCCATGTTTGATTTGAATCCAATTCGATTCCTGCTCTTGCAGCTCTTATCAAAGTCACAAATGACATCCCACGTGACTGTGAGCTTAGTAAACCAGCCTTCCACATCGTTCTCCATGTCTTTGCTGCTTTTCAGATGGTTGACCAGATCACCCTTCCCTTTTTCTATGTCCAGTCAGATAGAGAATCATCCAGGTTCGATCCCAGCTCTGGGTTACTGTCCGTGTGGAGTTTGCACATTCTCCCCATGTCTGTGTGGGTCTCACCCCCACAACCCAAAGGCGTGCAGGTGGATTGGCCACGTTAAATTGCCCCTTAATTGGAAAAAGAAACATTGGGTGACATGTTCCCTCTAACAAGGAACCAGCATCACATACCACATCACATTCTCTCTCCTGGCCTCTTACCTCTGGAGTCCTGTTAGAATTTGCCTGTGTCCTATAGTTAATTACATGCTGTGTGAAATTGAATTTGTATTAACATCAATGATTGGCCAGAACAATAGAAGTAGAAACTATAGCAGACGTGTTGGCTACATTCCATGTCAGGTGTGAGCATTGGGTATCGGCCAGAACAATGAAAATAAGCAATATCACGTACTAATGGGCAGCACGGTGGGGAAGTGGTTAGCATTGCTGCCTCATGGCGCCGAGGTCCCAGGTTCGATCCCGACTCTGGGTTACTGTCCGTGTGGAGTTTGCATATTCTCTCCGAGTTTGCGTGGGTTTCATCCCCACAACCCAAAGATGTGCAGGGTAGGTGGATTAGCCACGCTAAATTGTCCCTTAATTGGAAATAAAGTGAATTGGGTACTCTAAATTTAACTATTTTTTGAATCACATACCAATAGAGATTATCTCGGTCAGGCTTGTCCAAGGACTGGTCCCTGAGTCAGATGTGGCCCGCAAGGCAGTTTGACCCAGCTTGCAGTGCTGTTGGACATAGTGGGGCTTCGGGCATACAGCATTTGGATGGGGGGGGGGGGGGGGGGGGGGGGGTTCTTCCTAGGCTGGCAGATAGACATCGAGCTTGCTTTGTGACACAGCACTACATCAAGTACATGGGCAGGCACTGCAACCCCGTAAAGTGAAAATAAGGCCCGATGTCTCACCAGATCAGTGTAAATGGGCGGTGAACATAAGGGGATAAATTAGTCGCCTCATCTGGAGCTTGTTCACAGAGATACAGATGTGTCTTGTTAGGAGTAACAATGAGATAAATTTCCATACCCCTGAGCCTCAAAACTGTGCCTTGCCCCAACCCCCAAATACAAGAAGATTTGAAATGTGGTCCCCGTCAAGCTTAAAGATTAGACAAACCTGGTCTAGGTTACCCTGTTCCTTTTGTGATATTAGCTGCTGAACAGCTAATCCATCAGGATGGCCATTATGTCAAATCTGGAGATTGAAGGAACTTGCTTCAATATACATTTGTGGGTCTGATCTCAAACAACAATGAGTCAGAGTACAAGAGGGTGATGAAGAATCTAGTGGCATGGTGCAATGACAACAACTTCTCCCTCAATGTCAAAAACACTAAGGAGCTAATCATTGACTTCAGGAAGCGAAGTGTCATACATGCCCCTCTCTGCATCAATGTTGCCGAGGTGGAGATTGTTGACAGCTTCAAATTCCTAGGTGTGCACACCATCAACAAACTGTCCTGGTCCACACATGTCGACGCTATGACCAAGAAAGCACAACAGTGCCTATACTTCCTCAGGAAACTAAGGAGATTCGACATGTCCATATTGACACTTATCAATTTTTACTGATGCACCTAGAAAGTATCCTATCCGGCTGCATCACAGCCTGGTATGGCAACTGCTCGGTCCAAGACCGCAAGAATCTTCAGAGAGTAGCGAACACAGCCCAGTCCATCACATGAACCTGCCTCCCATCATTGACTGTCTACACCTCCCGCTGCCTTTGGAAAGTGGGCAGCATAATCAAAGGCCCCTCCCATCTGGGTTATTTTCTCTTCCAAACTCTTCCATCGGGCAGAAGAAACAAAAGTCTGAGAACACACTCTAACAGATTCAAAAGCAGCTTCTACCCCGCTCTTACCAGACTCCTGAATGACCCTCTTATGGACTGAACTGATGTCTCTACACGTCTTCTCTACTGTTGTAGCACTATACTCTGCGTGCTTCACCCAATGTCAATGGCTATGTATTTACATTGTGTATTTATGTATGACCTACGTTGGGCAGCACGGTGGCACAGTGGTTAGCATTGCTGCCTACAGTGCTGAGGAGCCGGGTTCGAATCTCGGCCCTGGGTCACTGTCCGTGTGGAGTTTGCACATTCTCCCTGTGTCTGCGTGGGTTTCGCCCCCACAACCCAAAGATGTGCAGGTTAGGTGAATTGGCCACGCTAAATTGCCCCTTAATTGGAAAAAATAATTGGGTACTCTAAATTTATTTTAAAAAACAAAAAAAAATGTATGACCTATGTTTTTTTTCCATGTATGGAATAATCTGCCTGGACTGTATGCCGAACAATACTTTTCACTGTACCTCGACACATGTGACAATAAATCTAAATCTAAATCATCATGTAGTGCTATTTAACTTATAAAGACAGGATACACACAAATATCAGGGAACAGCTGTCTAAGCTCAGAACTCACGGGACATGAAACTCTGGAGGTCCAATACCTACAGAGGCCAAATTTGATCACCTTTGGTCTGCAAGAAACCAGATTGTCTGAATATATTTTATCTTCGGAATAGTTGTTGTAGTTTTGGTTTACGATTCGAGTCAAATATGACTTCTTCGGAACAGCAGTTTCAAAGGTTTTTAAAAAAATTTGGAGTACCCAAATAATTTTTTCCAATTTAGGGACAATTTAGCGTGGCCAATCCACCTAACCTGCACACCTTTTGGGTTGTGGGGGCGAAACCCACGCAAACACGGGGAGAATGTTCAAATTCCAGACAGACAGTGACCCAGAGCCGGGATCAGACCTGGAACCTCGGCACCGTGAGGCAGCAATGCTAACCACTGTGCCACCGTGCTGCCCTAGCAGTTTCACAGTTGAGTTCCAAAGAAAAATCAAGCAGACTGGAAATGTTAACTCTGTTTCTCTCTCCACAGATGCTGCCAGGGCCTGCCAAGCTTTTTCAGCATTTTCTGCTTTTATTTCAGATCTCCAGCATCCATAGTGTTTTGCGTTTATTATATTCTTGGTGTCTGAGTAATAAACTTGCATTTGGCCACCATCCTTGAGCCTGAATCATGAGGAATGATTTAATTCAGTTTAAGAATTTCCTGACAAATTCCTCTAATTGAATTTATATTGCGTCTTTCACAAGCACAGGGAGTCCCAAAGCCCTTCACAATGAGACACTTTTGAAGTGTAATCCCTGCTGTAATATAAGAAATGTTCTAGTCAACGTGTGCAGAGCAAACTATCACAAAGAGATGAGACAGGACAAAAACACAAGCAATAGGAGCGTGAGTGGACCACTTGGCCCATCGAGCTTGCTCTGCCATTCAATACGTTCATGGCTGACCTTGGGCTTCACCTCCACATTCCCGCATGCTCTCCATAGCCCTTAATTCCCCAAGAGATCAAAAATCTGTCCTTCCCAGCCTTAAATTTATTCAATGATGGAGCATCCACAATCCTTTGGGGGAGAGAATTCCAAAGACTCACAACCCTTTGAGTGAAGTAATTTCTCCTCATCTGAGTCCTAAATGATTGGCCCCCTTGTTTTAAATTCCCCGACCGGTGGAAACAATCTCTCGGTGTCCACCCTATCTAACCCCCTCAGAATTTTCTACGTTTCAATGAGATCGCCTCTCATTCGTCTGAACTCCAGAGAATATAAGCCCAATTTACTCAGCCTTTCATCATTATCTTTTTTCTATCTTTTTTTTCACAATTAAGCAGTAATTTAGCATGGCCAATCCATCTAACCTGAATGCCTTGGGGTTGTGGGGACAGACCCACGCAGACACGCGGAGAATGGGCAAACTAGACATGGACAGTGACCTGAGGCTGGGATGGAACCCATGAGGCAGCAGTGCTAACCACTGCACCACTAGGCCGCCATAATCTTTCTTTTCTGTTGATCACTGTGGGACTAAATTGCTACTACACCACAGGGAACTCGTCTACTTTTCTATAAAATAGTGCCATGGAATCTCTCAACCCATCAGCGAGAACAGGCAGGGCTTTGGCTTAACATCCCATCTGAAATACAGCACGTCCCTCAGTGTAGCCTCTCCTTAGGTGTGACACCTCCCTCAGTGTGGCATCTCCTTAGGTGTGACTCCTCCCTCAGTGTGGCCTCTCCTTAGGTATGACACCGCCCTCTGTGTGGCATCTCCTTAGGTGTGACTCCTCCCTAAGTGTGGCCTCTCCTTAGGTGTGACTCCTCCCTCAGTGTGATCTCTCCTTAGGTATGACACCTCCCTCAGTGCGGCCTCTCCTTAGGTGTGACATGTCCCTCAGTGTAGCCTCTCCTTAGGTGTGACACCTCCCTCAGTGTGGCCTCTCCTTAGGTATGACACCTCCCTCCGTGTGGCATCTCCTTAGGTGTGACTCCTCCCTCAGTGTGGCCTCTCCTTATGTATGAAACCTCCCTCTGTGTGGCATCTCCTTAGGTATGAAACCTCCCTCAGTGTGGCCTCTCCTAAGGTATGAAACCTCCCTCCGTGTGGCATCTCCTTAGGTATGAAACCTCCATCAGTGTGGCCTCTCCTTAGGTATGAAACCTCCCTCCGTGTGGCATCTCCTTAGGTGTGACTCCTCCCTCAGTGTGGCCTCTCCTTAGGTGTTACACCTCCCTCAGTGTAGCCTCTCCTTAGGTATGACACCTCCCTCAGTGTGGCCTCTCCTTAGGTGTGACACCTCCCTCAGTGTAGCCTCTCCTTAGGTATGACACCTCCCTCAGTGTGGCCTCTCCTAGTTATGCCACCTCCCTCAGTGTGGCCTCTCCTTAGGTGTTAACCCCCCCTCAGTGTGGGCCTCTCCTTAGTATGAAACCCCCTCAGTGTGCCTCTCCTTTAGGTGTGACCACCTCCCTCAGTGTGGCCTCTCCTTAGGTAGTTACACCTCCCCTCAGTGTGGCCCCTCCTTAGATGTACACCTCCCTCAGGTGAGCCTCTCCTTAGTGTACACCTCCCTCAGTGGTCCTCTCCTTAGGATGTAACACCCCCTCAGTGTGGCCCTCTCCTTAGGTGTATGTACACCTCCCTCAGTGGAGCCCTCTCTAGGTATGACACCTCCCTCAGTGTGGCCTCTCCTTAGTGTATGACACCTCCCTCAGTGTGGCCTCTCCTAGGTATGTACAAACCTCCTCCAGTGTGGCCTCTCCTTAGGTGTTACACCTCCCTCAGTGTAGCCTCTCCTAGGTATGAAACCTCCTCAGTGTGGCCTCTCCTTAGGTATGACACCTCCCTCAGTGTGGCCTCTCCTTAGGTGTTACACCTCCCTCAGTGTAGCCTCTCCTTAGGTATGACACCTCCCTCAGTGTGGCCTCTCCTTAGGTGTTACACCTCCCTCAGTGTAGCCTCTCCTTAGGTGTTACACCCCCCTCAGTGTAGCCTCTCCTTAGGTGTGACACTTCCCTCAGTGTAGCCTCTCCTTAGGTATGACACCTCCCTCAGTGTGGCCTCTCCTTAGGTGTGACATGTCCCTCAGTGTGGCCTCTCCTTAGGTATGACACCTCCCTCAGTGTGGCCTCTCCTTAGGTGTAACACCTCGCTCAGTGTGGCCTCTCCTTAGGTATGACACCTCCCTCAGTGTGGCCTCTCCTTAGGTATGACACCTCCCTCAGTGTGGCCCTCTCCTTAGGTGTTACACCTCCCTCAGTGTGGCCTCTCCTTAGGTGTGACACCTCCCTCAGTGTGGCCTCTCCTTAGGTATGACACCTCCCTCAGTGTGGCCTCTCCTTAGGTGTAACACCTCCCTCCGTGTGGCCTCTCCTTAGGTGTAACACCTCGCTCAGTGCGGTGTCTTCTAGGACCATCCAGAAGCAGCCGACGACCAGGGAAGTGAGGAAAACACACTGGGCTGCAGGTGAGGCTAAAGCAACATGGTTTCAAAACTCCTCTCCCAAGCGGAGACTTGGCAAACGTCCAAGTGATGGAAAACAAGATTCATGAACTTCTCAGAGGGAAGTAAGAGACATGGTTCACCCCTGCCTCACCGGACTGTGCCATACAAACTGAGGGCCTCTCAATGTATCTATCCGACCGCATGGTGTCATCAGGCAAAGCAAAGGGTGGAGAGGTTTGCCTCTTCCTGGTGCTCAGATGTGGTGACCCTGGTGTCCTACTGTTCCCCGGATCTGGAATACCTGACCGTGAAGTGCCACTCATACTACCTTCCACGGGAGTTCACCTCTGCCTTCATCACAGCCGTCGATATCCCACCCCAGGTGGAAGTGAAGAAGGTGCTGGACAAATTGTACACTGCTATAAATAACAATGAAAGAGAATACCAGGATCCTTAGTCCACCGTGGCCGGGGACTTCAACCAGGCCATCCTCAAGAAGGTACTGCCAAAATACCAGGAGTACCAACACTTTCAACCACAGCTACACAAAAATCAAGGGCACCTAATGATTCATCCCCGACCGCACTTCGGAAAATCAGACTACAAGACGGTGCTCCTTCTCCCAGCATACAAGCAGAAACTTAAAAAAAATAATAATTTAGAGTACCCAATTACTACTTTTTCCATTTAAGGGGCAATTTAGTGTGGCCAATCCACCTAACTAGTACATGTTTGGGTTGTGGGGGTGAAATCCACTAGACACGGGGTGAATGTGCAAACTCCACATGGACAGTGACTCAGGGCTGGGATTCGAACGCGGGTTCTCAGCACTGTAGTCCCAGTGCTAACCACTGCGCCACATGCCGCCCTACAAGCAGAAACTGAAGTGGGAGAATCCGGTTAAGAGGGTCATACAGGGGCAGCACGGTGGCGCAGAGGTTTAGCACTGCTGCCTCACAGCGCCGAGGTCCCAGGTTCGATCCCGGTCCTGGGTCACCACAACCGGTCCACAGCAGATGCCATCACCCTGGCCCTACACACATCCCTGGAGCATCTCGACAACAAGGATTCCTACATCAGACTCGTATTTATTGACTACAGCTCTGCCTTCCACACCATAATCCCAGCCAAGCTCATATCAAAATTCCAAAACCTTGGACTTGGCTCCTCAACTTTCTGATCTATAGACCACAATCAGTAAGGATAAACAACAATACATTCTCCATGATAGTCCTCAATACTGGGGCCCCGTAAGGCTGCATATGTAGTTCCCTACTTTACTCCCTATACACAGGTTTAAAAAAAAATTTAGAGTACCCAATTCATTTTTTCCAATTAAGGGGCAATTTTAGCGTGGCCAATCCACCTACCCTGCACATCTTTGTGTTGTGGGGGTGAAACCCATGCAAACATGGGGAGAATGTGCAAACTCCACACCAACAGTGACCCACAGACGGGATCGAACCTGGGACCTCAGTGCCGTGAGGCTGCAGTACTAACTCGCTGTGCCACCGTGCTGCCCTCCCTATACACGCATGACTGTGTGGCAAAATTTGGCTCCAACTCCATCTACAGGTTCGCTGACGACACGACCGCAGTGGGTCGGATCTCAAAGAACAATGAGTCAGAATACAGGAGGGGGATAGAGAACTTAGTGGAGTGGTGTAACGACAGCAATCTCTCCCTCAATGCCAGCAAAACTAAAGAGCTGGCCATTGACTTCAGGAAGAAAAGTATCATACACACCCCTGTCTGCATCAATGGGGCTGAGGTGGAGATGGTTGACAGCTTCAAATTCCTGGGTGTGCACTTCACCAAAAATCTGTCCTGGTCCACCCACAGAGAAGCTACGACCAAGAAAGCACCACAGTGCCTATACTTCCTCAGGAAATTAAGGAAATTCGGCATGTCCACATTGACTCTCACCAACTTTTATATTTAAAAAAAATAACTTTAGAGTACCTAATTATTTTTCCCAATTAAGGGAATTTAGCATGGTCAATCCACCTGACCAGCATATCTTTGGATTGTGGGGGTGAAACCCATGCAATCACAGGGAGAATGTGCAAAACCAACTTTTACAGATGCACCATATAAAGCATCCTATCTGGCTGCATCACAGCCTGGTATGGCAACTGCTCGGCCCAAGACCACAAGAAACTACAGAGAGTTGTGAACACCACCCAGACCATCACACGAACCCACCTCCCATCCATTGACTCTGTCAGCCTTGTTTTTTGTGCACAAGTCCTGGAGTGAGAGTTGAACCCACAGTTCTGTGACACAGAGACAAGAGTGCTACCAACTGAGCTACAGCGGACACATCCACAGCCATGTGTACAGCCCTACCTCAACACCAGTTTCTCATCCCTTCCACTGTCTTTGATTTGTCAATGCTGCTAATATGATATCTGTAACAGAATAAAGAAAAATTTCCTCCAGCTAAATGTAAGGAAGACCAAAGCCATTCTCTGTGGTCCATATGCCACAAGCTCTGTTCTCCATTCCCAAGTCACCAACTCCAAATTAAAAGCAAAATGCTGCGGATTCTGGAAATCCGAAATAAAAGCAGAAAATGCTGAAAAATCCAGCAAGCCTGGCAGCAACTGTGGAGAGAGAAACACAGTTATCGTGTTGAGTCTGTATGACCCTTCTTCAGCACTCACCAGCCCCAACCATTTTCCTGGTCACTGAGTCCAAGCCTGCAATTGCAATATTGCTATTTAGCACCGGGATGAGTTTCAACTACAGACATGCTCCAAGACCAAGGATGTCTATTTTACCGTCTATAACACTGCCCCAGTGTGACCCTGCCGCTCGACTAGACTATTCCAATGCTTTACCGGCTGACATTCAATTTCCACGTGCCAGAAGTATGAGCTCATCCAATACCCTGCCACTCGTGACCTATCTCGGACTAGGTCCTGTCCGCCCATCACTCCTGTAATCATTGAATACAGTGTCTCCTGTTCCAACAAGACCTCAATCTTAAAATTCTCTTTCTTGTTTTCAAACTGCTCCATTGCATCACCCATCCCTATCTTCATAATCTCTTTCAGCCCCCCAAAAAAAACATCTGAGCTCTTAGCGCTTCTCCAATTCTGGCCTCTTGCAACCCTGGTTGGAATATTTGCTGGCTATGCTTCCAGCTGCCTAGGCCACAGCTCTGGAATCACTTCCCTAAACCTTCTCCCCTCCCTTCTTCTCTCACCTTCTTTAAGACACTTTTAAAATTGAAATCTTCTTCTCAACCTATCCTTAAGAAGCTCAGTGTCAAGTTTCATTTGACAAATGCTGCTGTAAAGCACCTTGGGACATTTTGCAGTGTTAAGTTTTCTATATAGCTGCTAGCTGTTGTTATAAGAGGGAGTGAACCTCTACATTCTGTGCAATGTAGGGTGAAATGTTCACTGTAACTGGGAGTCATTTTTTAATATAATGTACAATGCAAGACAGAATGTTCTCCAAAATAGATAGCCACTCTTTGTGCTTTACACTACAAAATGAAATATTTTGATATACTGTGTTATGCAGGGTGAATTGTTTATAATAACATTAAGTCATTTACTGCATAATGTCCAAAGTAGGGTTCAATGTCTGCTGTAATTTACTTATTATGCTCTGGTACAGTATGTAATGTTATCAACATATACAATTTGCAGGCATGTAAGCGCCAGTTAATTGATCAAGTCAGCTCCATTTCAGGCTGTCCGGAATATCATTAAAAAAAAATTTAGAATACCCAATTCATTTTTTACAATTAAGGGGCAATTTAGCGTGGCCAATCCACTTACCCTGCACATCTTTGGGTTGTGGGGGCAAAACCCACACAAACATGGGGAGAATGTGTAAACTCCACAGGGACAGTGACCCAGAGCCAGGATCGAACCTGGAACCTCAGCGCCTCGAGGCAGCAGTGCTAACCACTGCGCCACCGTGCTGCCCTGTCCGGAATATCATAACCAAACCCACATTCCTTCCCTGATCCACACCTCACACTCATGGCTGTTGCTATTCAGCACCCTGGAAACACCAAATAAAACAAGAAAATAAAATAAAGAGGGAAAACGTATTGTGTAAAATGACTGTGCGAGCTCCTGGAGCAATCTGAACCAATCAGGAGATTGTGTGGCTTTATATTGCCTATAATAATCTTTATTGTCATAAGTAGGCTTACATTAACACTGCAATGAAGTGACTATGAAAAGCCCCTAGTCGCCACATTCCAGAGAATTCAGAATGCCCAGACACAGGGAGAACGTGCAGACTCCACACAGACAGTGACCCCAGCCAGGAATTGAACCTGGGACACTGGCGCTGTGAAGCCATAGTGCTAATCATTGAGCTACCGTACCACCATACAAGTACACTCACTTTCTGTACGGTGTTATCTCTGTCCCAGTCAGGAACTGGTCCAGTTTCCTCTCGAAGACACAGAGAGACATCAACCAGCAATGTATTTGAGAGACTCATAATTTACTGGCAAATGAAGAACCAGCTGACATCCAATTTATTCCTCCTCTTGCATAATTTAAGCTTGTGTCCCCCTGGTCCTCCCTACGCCTCTCAAAGTGGAATAATCTATCATTGAGTAGGCTACCCAAGCTACCTTTTAATTATTGTATGTTATGTCATAGATCTCGATCAGTTCATCTCTAATGCTGAATGAACAAAATGTTGTGGATAATGGAAATATGAAAGAAAAACGGAATATATTCAGCAGGTTAGGCTATCTTTGTGGAAGAAGAAACAGATTTAATGTTTCAGAGTGATGACCTTTCACCAGAACTGGAAAAAGTTAAGAGATTTAACAGAAACGACACAAGTGTAAAGACAGGGAAGGGGATGGGATGGAGGGAAAGAACAAAAGGAAAGATCTGTGATAGGATGGAAGACATGCATGATTTAATGGAAAAATGCATGATGATGCAAGGCAAAAAGGGACAGTAAAATAAACACAAGATAGGTGTAGAGATAAAAGCAAGAATCATCACCAGCTATTGTTCCTTAACAAAATGGGAGGTTCTGATCTAAAATTGTTGAACTCAATGTTCATTATCGAAAGAGGTA
The DNA here is from genome assembly GCF_902713615.1 of Scyliorhinus canicula. NCBI lineage: Eukaryota > Metazoa > Chordata > Chondrichthyes > Carcharhiniformes > Scyliorhinidae > Scyliorhinus > Scyliorhinus canicula. Next base: position 67,115,394 of record NC_052146.1, read on the forward strand.
GGTGTTGTTCATTGAGTCTTCTTTGAGCTTCTTTGGAACAATGAAGCAAGCTGAGGACAGGGAGCAAAGAGTGGGAGAATTAAATTAGCAAATAACCGGAAACTCAGGATCACTAAACAGATGCGCAAAGTGATCACCCAATTTGCATTTGGTATTTCCAAGATAGAAGAGATCGCATTGTAAGTGGTGAATACAGTACACTAAATTGAACTGAGTATAAGTAACTCATCTCTTCAACTGGAAGGAGTGTTTTGGGTCGCAGAAGATGGGAGGGAGGAGATAAAAGGGTAGGAGTTCATAGAAGTTACAGTGCAGAAGGAGGCCATTTGGCCCTTTGAATCTGCACCAGCCCTTGGAAAAAGCATCCTACCCAAGCCCATGCTTCCACCCTATCCTTGTAACCCAACCCAACCTTTTGGACACTAAGGGGCAATTTACACAGCCAATCTCTACCTAACCTGCACATCTTTGGACTGTGGAAGGACCTGGAGGAAACCCACGTAGACACAGGAATAAAGTGCAAACTCCACACAGTCACCTGAGGCCGGAGTTGAACCTGGGCCCCTGGAGCTGTGAGGTAGTAGTACTAACCACAGTGCCACCGTGCCGTCCCAGTTCACTGCTTTCAAAAATAAATAGACTAAAGTCGCTAGATCCATGTTAGTGCTTGGGGTTCTTTTAAAATTTGGATTCATTGGTGTAGCTGTGCTATTAACCTTTTCCAGTGCCACTATGTGAGGAAGATCAAAGTTTGGAACAGTACTTTACATACTATCTGGTCATATCATCTTTAGCTACAGTTTCTATACATTGGTCAGGAACCTACAGTTATCTATACACAATGGCGCCAGTATAGAATACAGCACAGGAACAGGAGGCCAGTCTTCCCATTATATAATAATCATCTTTATTAGTGTCACAAGAAGGTTTACATTAACACTGCAATGAAGTTACTGTGAAAATCCTCCAGTCGCCACACTTCAGCGCCTGTTTGGGTACACAGAGAGAGAATTCAGAATGTCTGGTTCACCTAACAAGCCCATCTTTCGGGACTTGTGGGAGGAAACCCAGGCAGACACGGGAAGAACGTGCAGACTCCGCACAGACAGTGACCCAAGCCGGGAGTCCTACCTGGGACCCTGGCACTGTGAGGCAACAGTGCTAACCACTATGTGACCGTGCCGCCCATTATCTGTGCTGGCTCTCTGAAGGTGCAATTCACTGTGTGCCACCATGGACCTTCCACTTTTTTCCTTTTTAGATAATGAGCCAATTGCCATTTGAAAGCCTTGACTGAATCTGCTGCCACCACACCCTTAGGCAGTGCACTCCAGGCCCTCACCACTCATGTGAGAAAGTTTCCCCCATGTCGTCATTGTTTCTTCAACAGATTTACCTTAAATCTGCACCCACTGGTTTGCGACCCTTTTCCTATGGGAAGTTTTCTCCCTATCTCCTCTGTCCTGACCTCTCATGAATTTTAACACTACTATAAAACCTCCTCTTCTCCCAGGAAAACAGTCCCTGGTTCTGCAATCTATCTACGTAATGAAGTTCTTCATCCCTGGAACTGTTCTTGTAAATCTTTTCTGCACCTTCTCCCATCACTTCACGTTCTTCCTCAATTCTAATGTCCAGAATTGGATTCCATACTCTCGTTGAGGCCAACCCAGTGTTTTTGACAGATTTATTATAACTTCCTTGCTTTTGTGTTCTATGCCCCGACTAAAATGCTGTATTAATCACTCTCCCAACTTGTCCTGCAACCTTCAATGATTTGTTTGCTGCACATATACACTCATGACCCTCTGATCCTGCAGCCCTCTTAGATTGTTACCCTTTATTTTATAGTTTCCATCTGTGTTCTTCCTATGAAAATGAATCCCTTCACACTTGTCTGCATTAAACCTCAGCTGTCTGTCCATTCCACCAACTTGCCCATGTTCTTTACACTATCCTCATGGCTCACAACAGTGGTTCACAATATGTTTCACAATTTTTGTATCATCTGCAAATTTTGAAATTGCGCCCTGTACACCAAGGTCTAGGTCATTAATAAATATAATCCCTCAAAGCTCCACTATGAACCTTCCTCTAGTCTGAAAAATAACCATTAACCACTTCACTCCATTTCGTGTCACGCAGCCACTTTTGCATCCATGTTGCTACTGCCCCTTTTATTCCACGACCTCTAACTTTGCTCAAATGTCTGCAGTACAGTACAGACTTTGTTAAATACTTTTTGGAAGTTCATCACATCAATAGCATTACCTTCGCCAACCTTGTCTGTTACCTTATTAAAGAAATCAAGTTGGTTAAGCACCGTTTACCCTGTTTAAAAAGAATTTTAGAGTAATCAATTCATTTTTTTCCAATTAAGGGGCAATTTAACGTGGCCAATCCACCTACCCTGCACATCTTTGGGTTGTGGGGGTCAAATCCACACTAACACGGGGAGAATGTGCAAACTCCACATGGACAGTAACCCAGAGCAGAGATCGAACCTGGGACCTCAGCACCGTAAGGCAGCAATGCTAGCCACTGCACTACCGAAGCATGGTTTACCCTTACCAAATCCATGCTGGCTTTCCTTAATTAGCCTGTATTTTCCCAAGTGACTATAAATTTTGTTCCAAATTATCGTTTCTAAAAGCTACCCCATCACTGAAGTTAAATTAACTGGTCTATCGGTGCTGGACTTAGCGTCACACACATTCTTTTTGTAACATTGGCGATTTGCTAGTCCTCTGGCACCACCCCTGAGTATAAGAAGGACTGGGAAATTGTGATCGGTGCATCTGAATTTCCACTCTCGCTTCCCTCTGTATCTTTAAGTACTGTCAGCCTATCTAATATTTCCACTCATTAATTATAGCCTTTCATGTCTCTGAACTAACTCCTCTTTCCCCATGACCTTGGTAGCATCTTCTTTCTTAGTCAAAACAGATGTAAAGTATTCATTTAATTCCTCAGCCATGCCCCCTACCTCAAGATGTAAATCCTCTTGTTGGTCTCTAATCAGCCCCATTCCTCCTTTCACCACCCTTTTACTATTTATGTGCTTATAGAGGATTTTTAGGTTCCCTTATATGTTAGCTTCCAGTCTTATCGCGTACTCTTTCTTTGCTTCTCTTAGTTGCTTTCTCAATTGCTGCCTCACAGCTCCAGGGACCCGGTTTCAATTCCGGCCTCGGGTGACTGTGTGGAGTTTGCACTTTCTCCCCGTATCTGCGTGGGTTTCCTCCGGGTGCTCCGGTTTCCACCCACAGTCCAAATAATAATAATAATTGCTTATTGTCACAAGTAGGTTTCAATGTCATTACTGTGAAAAGCCCCTAGTCGCCACATTCCAGCACCTGCTTGGGGAGGCTGGAACGGGAATTGAACCCATGTTGCTGGTCTTGTTCTGCATTACAACCCAGCTGTCTTAGCCCACTGTGCTAAACCAACCCCAGATGTGCAGGTTAGGTGGATTGGCCATGCTAAATTGGCCCCTCATTTCCAAAAGGTTAGGTGGGGGTTACTGGATAACGGGGATAGGGTGGAGGCTGCTCTTTCCAAGGGCCAGTGCAGACTTGATTGGCCGAATGGCCTGTTTCTGCACTGTTAAAAAAAATCCCCTTTAAACCTCCATCTTCAGTCTGGTTCTCAGTTGTACATCCACCTGACATCTGTTATAAGTACAGTTTTCAGTTCCATCTTAATCTCCATCTCTTTCATCATCCAGGGAGTTCTGGATTTGGTTGCCCTACTTTTCCCCTTCGTGGGACAATTCCTTGACTGTACTTGAACTATTTGTTCTTTACAGGCAGCCCATTGTTCAGTTACAGTTTTGCCTCCTAATCTTTGATTCCAGTGTATTTGGCTCAGACCCATTCCTGCCCCAGTGAAGTTGGCTTTCTCTCGGTTAATTATTCTTACTCTGGATTGCACCGTGTCCTTTTCCACAGCCAATCAAAACTTTATGATGCAATTTTCCCTGTTCCCTAAATGTTCTCCTATTGGCCCTTGATCTACTTGACCCATCTCATTCCCATGAGCCAGTGCCTCCTTTCTCATTGGACTGGAGATGTAGCCCTATAGAAAATGCTCCTGCACACACTCAGAGGTCCAATCCCCCTGTACCCTTTATACTCATGTTATCCCAGTCTATGTTTGGATCATTAAAATTCCCCATTATATCACTCTATAATTCTTGCATTTCTCTCTAATTTCCTTGGAAATTTGTACTGCTACCTCTTTCCCACTAGTTGGTGGCCGGTAGACTACACTGAGCAATGTAATTGTACCTTTTTTGCTCCTTATGCCATGGGTTTTCTTTGTCCTGTGTTTGGTCACATATTTGTCAAATCTTTCATATACTCCTGCTCCTAGTTCTTATGTTATTTTGAGACTGAGTAGACTGGGACTATACTCATTGGAATTTAGAAGAATAAGGGAAGATCTTGTAGAAACATATAAAATTATGCAAGGCATAGATAAGATAGAAGCAGGGAGGTTGTTTCAACTGGTGGGTGAAACTAGAACTAGGGGCATAGCCTCAAAATAAGGTGGAGCAGATTTAGGACGGAGTTGAGGAGGAACTTCTTCACCCAAAGGGTTGTGAATCTGGAATTCCCTGCCCAGTGAAGTAGTTGAGGTTACCTCGTTGAATGTTTTTAAGGCAAAGATAGATAGATTTTTGAACAGCAAAGGAATGAAGGGTTATTGTGTTCAGGCGGGTAAGTGGAACTGAGTCCAACAAAAAGATCAGCCATCATCTTATTGAATGGTGGAGCAGGCTTGAGGGGCCAGATGGCCTACTCCTGCTCCTAGTTCTTATGTTATGTTCTTATCTCTCACCAAATAGATTCTGTCCTTGATCCCTCTGGGACATCCTCTTTCTTCAGCAATGCAACGTTCTCCTTAATCAAACTGTCAATGAACCTAATTTCCTTCATTTCCCATCTTTCCTGAACACTTTGGATCCAGGAATATTTAATACCCTGTCATGCCCTTCGTGAGTCAGATCACCACAACAACATATTCCTACATAGCTATTTGCATCTGCAACTCACCAATTTACCACACTCTGCGCATTCACATATAAGCCTATAATACTCATTTAAGGGCAGCACTGTGGCGCTGTGGTTAGCACTGCTACCTTACTGTGCTGATGACCCGGGTTCGATCCCGGCCCCGGGTCACTGTCCGTGTGGAGTTTGCACATTCTCCCCATTTCTGTGTGGGTCACACCCCCACAACCCAAAACGATAAGCAGGGTAAGTGGATTAGTCACGCTATAATGCCCCTTAATTGTAAAAAATTATAATTGGGTACTCTAATTTTTTTTAAATAACACTCATTTAAACTTGATTACTTAGCAGCATGGTGGTGCAGTGGTTAGCACTGCTGCCTCATGGAGCCGAGGTCTCAGGTTCGATACCGACCCTGGGACACTGTCATTGTGGAGTTTGCACATATTCCCCATGTTTGCGTGGGTTTCGCTCCCACAAACCAAAGATGTGCAGGGTAGGTGGATTGGGCAAGCTGAATTGCCCCTTAATTGGAAAAAAATAATTGGGTACTCTAAATTTATTTTAAATTATATAATATATTAAAAATAAACTTAATTACTTTCCCCCTTACATGGAACCCACCCTAACACCTTACTATTTCCTAATCCAGTACAATCTGTCTCTCCCAATATTTTTATCACCTTGGCATCCCTCTGTGATATTACCTCCTGGTTCCCTCTGCCCGGCCAAGTTAGTTTAAACCCTCCTCATTGGCACTAACACAATGTTTCACAAGAATATAAGCCCTGGTTCTGTTTAGCTGCAAACTGTCTGGCCTGTACAGATCCCATCTCCTCCAGAATTGAACCCAATGACCCAAGAATCTAAAACTCTCCCTCCTGCACCAGCCCTCCAGCCATACATTCATCTGCTCCATCCTTCTATTTCTATACTCACGTGTGTGTAGTGCCAGGAGATTACTACTTCTGAGGTCCTGCTTACTGATTTCCTAGCTAGCTCCCTAAATCTGACTGCAGGACTTCTCTCTTTCTATCTGTTGTTGGCACTGATGTGGGCCATAGCCACCGCAGGCCATGCCACTGGCAACTCTGTAGCTGCTCAGTGACATCTTTGATCCAGGTATTAGGAAGACAACATACCATCCTGGATTCATGCCTTTGGGTGCAGAAATACCTGTCTGTTCCCCTATCAAATTTGCCATCACTATTGCTCTTCCTATCACCATCGTGCCTCCCTGTACAGCTAATCCAACCATGGGGCCATGGACTTACCACTGGCTGCACTCCTTGATGATCCATCGCTCTCATCAGTATTGTGGACTGATAGGGCAGCACGTTGGCACAGTGGTTAGCATTGCCGCCTGAGGCACTGAGGACCGGGTTTGAATCCTGGCCCTGGGTCACTGTCCGTGTGGAGTTTGCACATTCTCCCCGTGTCTGCGTGGGTTTCACTCCCACAACCCAAAAGATGCACAGGCTAGGTGGATTGGCCATGCTAAATTGCCCCTTAACTAAAAAAAAAGTATTGTGGACTGAATACTGGTTGGAGTTTTCCAAAAGCGACTCACCTGTTACTCACTTCTATTATTCTGTCACTTAAATATAGGGTGGTTAATTGAAGTGTTTTACTTAACCCTTGATGTATAAAAACATAAAATGTTAATTTCCCTGTTCCTTAGACTAATTTCTTAACTTTGGAAAAAGGAAAAGAAAGCAAGAATACTCACCAGTCATGGCTTTCCTGTAATGTCACAGCTTGTTCTTTTTCTCTTTCACTTCAGTGATCCTGACCTGCTTCACGCTCCTCCTGGTCTGCTTCACGCTGATCCCAAACTGCTACATCCTCCTTTTGGTCTCTTCACAGTGACCTTGTTGGTCTCTAATGTGGACCAACATTCCTCCCGATCTGCTTCACAATGAACCTGACCTGCTTCACACTCCTCCCGGTGTGCTTCATGCTGGTCACAAATCTGCTCCCCACATCCTCCTCCCGGTCTGCTTCACAGTGATCCTGACCTGCTTCATACTCCTTCCAGTCTTTTTCGAAGTTCTTTCTCTCACTTGATCTCATTGCATATTGTTCCCTAGAAGTGATAACATGAATTCTACATTGACATTACCATCATGCATTGCACTACATTTACCTAAGTTAAAATCTAAACATTTTTGGATTTGATTGCTCTGCGCTGCCCATTTTGCTATCTTCCCTCTCCTTTGACCAGATTTAGGTGTCATCTGCAAACTTATTACCATATTCCCAACACGGCTGTCTAGGTCATTAATAAAATAATATGCCTCAGGCTAATCCCTGGGAGAGACCTAGAGTGACATACCCAAGCTGAAATGCATCTGTTAACTACAACTTTGGGGCTGAGGGTTTGGAGCCAATACTTAATCCAAACTGTCACATTTCCACTGATACCACAAGATTCTATCTTGTGAAGCGACCTAACATGAGGTTCCGGATCAAAGGCTTTCTGAATGTCCATGTAGACAATAATAACTTTTGCCCTCATCCACTATCCTCATGACTTCCTCAAAAACTTAAATTAGTTTGGTATAACCTCGTTTCATAAGTCATGTTGTGAATTTCCAATGATTTTCCCATGATGCTGAAGGACATCTCTCATGATCCATTCGAAGGTATTCTCAGTGAAGGATGTGAGGCTGGTTCATCTGTACTTCCCTGACTCTGACTGGTCCACATTTTGAAAATAGGAGCTACACAAGCTAGCTTACAGTCTAAAGGAATTATCCCTGACTTTATTGAGGTTCTGGGTAAAGGACTCACAGAACCCTATCTCTCTAATTCCCATCAAAGGAATATTACCCAAACCTGGAGCCCTATCAATTCTGAACTTTACTATGCTATCCAAGATGACATTACAATCTATTTTAATATTAATGATGCTATTCAATACTGAGCACCTGTCATCTGGAACAGAAGCACCACTCTGTCGAGGAGTATAGATTGATGCAAACTAGTCATTCAGCAGCTTTCCATAGCTTCATTTAGTGATCCAATGAGACCTTTTATAGTCTTTTGGCTTCTGACTTAGCTGAAAAGTACTTCCACAATTATGCACTATCTTCTTTCCTTGGTTGATCTTGTGGTTGCTTTTTGACTTCATTCGTTCCTGTTCTTCTGTTAGTCAAATGTTACATGACATTATGGCAGGAATCACTCTCTACATACTGTACAATGCAGGACGAAATGTTCATTGCAACAAAATGAGAGCAGATAGCAGATTGCTATCTGTTGAAACAGCCTAACATTGGCTTTGCAAATCAGCAGCTAGGAATTAGGTCCTCAGGATTCTATGTCCTTATCTGTTTTGAACGAATGATCTCGATATCTGCGATTTTGTTTAATTTCGTGTATTGCTGCTACAGACAATCGATTCTGTTCTTGATAGATTTTGTAACAATGTTGTAACAACTTTCAGTTTGATTAACAAATATGAGGGCACTTCAAAGGCCACAACTCTTCAGAGAGAAAAAATACCATCAGGTTTTCCTTTGTCTTAGAGCTTTTCTGGGATATTCTTGTTGAAATCGTTGCACCCTCCAAGTAGTCCAGTGCCTTTCTTTTTTTAACCGATAGCTTGCTGATTTCACATGCTAAACAAGTTCTTAAAGCGGCAATACCCTTTATTGTATTAGTAACCCATCTCAATTGCACTTCGGGTCTCGGGCCCAACACAATAAATTAAGATGCACAGGGGTGGGGATGTTTAACACATTCTCCATGAAGGAAAATTTTAACTGTGTACGGTCAAGTAATTTTCCCGTCCGAATTGGCACGGTTCTCTGTGGTAATAAATGAAACTATTCTATTAATGTGGAATCCAGCTGTACCATCTCGAACATCCCAACCACCTCACAAGCTCGCGTTAAATATAATTTGAATTCAATCGCGAAGATACGGTAAACGCACGTGCAGTGGAAAAAGTGCACAGATACAAACTGGAGTTTTATGTTCTGATAAAGTTCAATTTCTTCCCAGTTTTAACTCCAGCCACGTTTAAACCAATGGACTATCGCAACTTTAATTGGGAGACACTTTTAATTTAATTTGATCACAGTAACTTGACACGTTTCCTTCAGGAGACTCAATGTTTCCTCTTTCTGAATGGAGAAGTTTCGGTATAAATGTGGCAACAATGTTGAATCATAGCAGAAAATGCATCTGAACGTTCTGAAAAATGTACTTTAAGTCAACCCCCCCTTTGCGTTGATGAAAAATACTGTAGTAAAGTTCGAGCGAAAAAATGAGACTGAATTGCGTTGTGTAGGTTTCGATGTAATCTGGAAATGTTACAATAATTGATAAACCGTTGAAAAGTAATTGGTCAGGTGTCCAGCTGTAAATCTTTTAATGGGCACAATTCCTTCTAAATGTTCTAAGCAGCTCAAGGTATTAAATTAAATGTAAATAAATATGTACGTTTTCTCTGCAACTGTTTTACAGTTTGGTAGGTGGGTGGGAAAGTTAACAGGGAGGGATGGAGGAGAGAAACATAGGGGAAGAGGGATTGAGATACTAAAGGGAGCGAGATGAAGCCGGGGGGGGGGGGGGGGGGGGTGTAACTATAGATATTTAAAAAAACACAAATGCAGGCTCTTTTCTGGTCCACAACACCATTAATTCAGCTCCATCGGATTGGAATGCGGGATTTTACAGCTCACTGCTTCCGAGAGGGAGTTAAAGGGATGGGGGAGCTCCATCCTCCCTCCTGACCTGGTAAGTTTAAAAAAATCAGAAAGAAGTGGATGGGGGGATCGCAGGAGGAAAGAGGAGTGTGTTTAAAGATATGCACACACACAAAGAGGCTGGAGGAGGGGGGGGCAGTGAGTGAGAGAGCCCTGGGATGTGTTTTTGTGAATGGACATTCACTCTCTCAGCTCCCAGTGTGTGTGTGGGTCGCTGTGTACCTGGAATGTAGCAGCCCAGCCTGCCCTCCCCCACCACCACCACACCCAGCCAATGGGCGGCGGGCGGATGACGTGCGCCGGCCAATGGGAGGCGGGTCAAGGGGGAGGGTGGTGGCGGGAGCCAATGGGCTGCGCGGGAGAACGCTGGGGCGGGGCGCCGGGCGGAAGGTGCTGAAGATGGTGGTGGAGGGAGAGGGAAGAGGCGGGAGGAGGAGGGAGCGGAGGGAGGAGGAGGAGAGGCAGCTGGCGGAGGGCAGGAACAGCGCAGTCCCTCCCGGCCTGACACTCTCCCCCCCACCCTCCTCCCTCCCTCCCTCTCCCCAATGCGAAGGGCAGCGGTCGGCAGCAACATCCTCCCTCTCCGCCCGGGAGCAGCGGGCGAGCAAAGTTTGGGAAATATTTTGCACCGGTCGCCTCCATTTTTTTCCCGTGCAACTTTGAGCTGCGTTTATTTATTTGCTCTGATTGTTATTTCTCTCTCTCTCTCTTCCTGCAGGTACCATTCAGTTTTTTTTTTTGCAGGGGCTGTTTTTTTTCGCGAGTAGCATCCGGGTGATTGCATGGAAATGGCGGGAGCTCAGGGCTATAAAAAAAGGGAAGAGATGATTGGGGGGGGGGGGGGGACTTTGAAACGACCCCCAGCTTCTCAGCAGGGCTGGGGGAGGGGGGAGGCCACGCCGCGGCTTGTCTGCCATCGGGAGATTTATTTTCCCCCTAAAAGTATCTAAGCACCCCGCCCCCCAAAGCCACACACCACACACTGGGGAGAATATTAGGCTTTTAAAATAGGTGATCGTGGAGAGAAGCCGGGTTAACCTCTGCAGCCAGGAGGTGTCAGTAACCACGCTCACAACTTAGCCGGATCAGGAGGTAAATCTGTGCGGGACCTGCTCTATTGATTTATATGTGACCTTATTTTTGTTGCAGATTTTGATGTAAGATTTAAAAAAGAGACATTTGGTGTTTTAAAAAAAATTCTTTCTATTTCATGTGAATGTGGCAACTTGTCCCCCCCAGTGTTAGAGGTTCGGCCACGCGTTGTCTGCCTTTTAACCCGAGCTGTGAAAGGAAGCCGCTTGATTTTGTGGGGTTTTTTTCTGAAGGGGAGGGAGGAGGGCATCAAACTCTGGGGTGTGTGAAGCTTCAGTGACAAGGGCGCACTCTCCCGAAGTGGATCGGGAATCTCTGCCCCAGCCAGGCTCCGAACTCCAGTGCGTGTTTTTTTTATAAAAAATATGTTTTCTTTTAATAGTTTGGCGCTAGACCCCTCCCAATGCAATTGCTGCCTTTCTAGTATGTGAAGCTTCGTGGACGGCTGTTTACGGCGTGGGGCTCCAATAACGTTGAGGTAATGGGATTTCGCAACTTTGTGCGGTGCACAAGGGAATGTTTTGGACTTTTTTTTCAAACTTGTGGATTCGGAGGCTTTTATTTCACCAAGTATTAAACAGTTTACGTTTCGATCGTGTTGCTTACCATCTCTTCTAATGAGCGTAACTTTTTTTCTTTATATTGCAACGTTTCATAGTTTGTCATTCCGTTGACAGAAACTTTAATTGTAGCTTCGATAAAATGCAGCAGTAGTTTAATCACGTTTTATTTGTATCGATTTGGAATTATTTACTATTTTTTTGTTCCGTCAATGTTTGTGTCTTTCTGTCGGTTTAAAACTCCTTCCAGATTCTTTCTTTCAGGCCAGTGATGTGTTGTTAGTGCGTGTTTTTAAAAAAATGTGGACTCGGACCACAGGAAAACCCCTCTTGTTTCTTGACTGATTCTTGGCGTTGTTGTTATTGAAGTCTGTTGGCCGGGGCCCTTTTCATGTTGTACTACTGAGATTGAGTTAAGCAGTGCAATATTAAAAGGGCATTGGCTGGCAGTATTCTCCACCTTCCCCACTACCCCCCAACCCCTTCTCTCCCAAGTTGAAGAATAAAACCTTCACCCACACGCGTGCGAGGCGTCCAGCCCAGTCTATTTTTTGCGTTTTGTGCCGATTCTATTTTTGGCTGGCGCCCTGGATATGGATCAATTTGGGGATAGCTTGCTGTCAACCGGGTTTGCTCAACTTCGACTGTCGTGTGTTCCCGATTAAAGGTAGATTTTATAATGTTTGAATCGGTTGTTTTATTTGTAATATTAACCATTTATGTTTTCATATAGTGTACGTTTTGTTTACTCGAAGTTGGCCACAGATCAAAACTCCCACATGTCCGCCCTTCCCTCTCGTAATAGTATAAGTCTGTTGATGCAAATTGTAGAGTGGCTTTAACCCACAGTGCATTGAGCCCTGGGTCAGGGTTGACTGCTGTCGGAGGCTCTGACGATATTGCACTACTGTACTCACAGTTAAGCAGTGCAATAGTATTGTCAAAGCGTCAGGCACCAGAGAGCGAGCTCCCGTCGACATCCTGGGACCAGCTGAACGAATAAAAACGAATCGCCGAATGGTCACTGCCTGGTTTAAGGTGGAGAGATGGACAGCCACGTTGTTGATCGGGTTTCACTGATCATTTCACTCGAAGCTGTGTGTGTGTTTTCTTTAATGTGCTGTCACCAGTTGAATGGGCGAAGGGCTTGCTGCATTTCCATAATTCTGCATTTCGTGCTTTTATTTTTCAAAAAGTGACCAGAAATTGGGCGTTTATAAATGTACAGCAACTTGAGACGCCTTTTGTGAAATCTAGACACATAGTTGGTGCCTCTCCAACTCTTCAGAAGTGACTTTTCCTCCACCCTTCATGTCTTGAGGGTCGAGTGGCTGTGATTTCAAAGGCAAGTTGTTCCGCGTGTGTTTTTATTTTGGTAAATAAAGAGCCGGGCCCCCTCACTGCCACTGCAGGAACATTCTAGGCGGCTGCTATTATTAACCTTTTGTACTTGAGATGTATGTATTTGTTGATAAGTGGCTGGTGCTTTCCCGAGAGTTACTGATATGGGTTCGATTCGCACAGTTTTACGGTCTCAAGCCAAACTTTTTGAATTTTCTAAACTACCCAGTGATTTTAAGAGAATCAATTAATATTCTCCAGGTTTCCAGTTTGGTGCCGATTTGGTAAAGGCGAACGAGGGGACGTTAGTTGCAATCTGGAGTGTACAATTCCCCACAATAGTTGGGGATAATGCTGTAGAGGTGTTGCTGCCATGTGAGACACTTGGAAAGCGGCTCAGCGATGTTTTCTAGCTTGGGGGGGGGGGGGGGGGGGGGGCTGGTGGGATGGGACGCAGCCGAGTCCGTCGCGCTTGTACATGTTTCCGTCCCAGCAATGGATCCTTGCCAGGCCCCCTTCCAAATAAATCGTGGGCTACCCATTTTCCGCGGCGTGGGTTCCCTCGTCGTTTTTTTTCAACAGGGTAACGCCGCTGCAGAGTGTGTGGGTGAGGGAATTAATCCCTCAGTCCCTGTCGACTTTTGAACCCTCCCAATTCCCCCCCCCCCCCCCCAGTACACGGGGTGTCCTGTGTGAGGAGGGAGAGTCACAAACGGAAACTGCAGCTTTGCTGGGGCCTCTTGTTTAAAAACATCTTTCTGCGTGAGGGGGGGATTTGCTGGGATAAGATTCAGTTAGAAATTCAGTATGAAGTGTATTGGATGAAAGGTCACACTGGGGAAGGGGGTCCCAGCCTTCTGCTGGGGGGGGGATTTGTTAAAACTTTCCTGCTATTTTAAAGCACGCACCTCTCATTCACCAAAGACCCATGTCCCGGGCAGATAGCTAGAACTGTCCGACAAAACAACATGGGGGGCTGAACAAAATCTGTCCGATTGTGTGTCTGTTTCAGAGAGAGAGAGAGAGAGCTGTGCAGCTTTGGTACAATTCACGCGAACAGGTCACAGCTCGCCTGCTCGAGTGTGTTTTTAAAAAATGCATGTTGAATACTTCGTGTAGGAGCTGAGTGTTTGTGAAGTGTACGGGGCTGGAATGCACGCCACAGCCAGGCTGTTGGAGTGGATTCTATTCGGGACTAGCTGTGAGTACCCCCACCCCGAGGAGCTAATTGTGGTTTAATGGAGCCCCTGAATTCTCAATTTGGGAAGAGGAGCAATTGGTCCCACAAATCACGACCGGATTCTGGGGTCCGTTTACGGGGGGGGGGGGGGGGGGGAGGAGCATCAGTTTTTTTAAAAATCAACGTTTGTTAGGAATAAGATAACTTTCCTCTTTAAATTGTGTGTCCAGGAATTTGAGCCCCTTCTGTTCATGTGTCAATGCGATGGGCAAATTGGGGGGGGGGGAGGGGGTGATTTAAACATCGTCCAACTTCTTTTACGCTTCCAGATTTGGTGGGGTTGAATTCTCTTATGTTGCATCGTTGATCCCTCGACAGATTAATTGTTGGGCTCCCTCTGAAGTGGCCACGAAGCCCCTGTACACGTTTTGAGATTACTTAATGTGAAAATGAATTACGTGCAGTCCGAGAGTTTTTGCACCATGGTCTGTAACTCTGCTCTGTAACGCGGTATTGCTGCAATGCAAAACACGTGTATCTATGCAGGCTCTGTTCCTCCTATTAAACCTGGAGTGAAACCTATCAGTTTAGCAGGGAATATTCGTCCTGGCCTGGAGATCAATTTGAATTGTGCTAATATTAAAAAACGTTGGCGTCGGGCACCCTCCCCTTCCTATCAGTGAATAACGGCCCAGTTCCCGTGTTTACCGCCCAGCCTGGCGGAATACCAGTGCCATTTTAAACTTGCTGACCCTTGTGGAACCGGGTGCGTGGTTACAGAAGATCACTTGGCTGCCCACTTACTTTTATACAAATTTGATCCGGTTCTGGCTCGTTTCTTGCCCCACCGTTCGACCGTTTATTATCGATTATAAACCCAGAAATGAGCAGGGTTAGAGAGGGACGCTTGAGGCGATAAGCTGTAGGTGCAGTGAAGGCCTGAAAGCGGTTTAAACTGGTATTTGTGAAGCTGATGCTGTGTACACAAACTCTGTACACAGTGCTGGTGTGCAAGGTAGTGGTGCACACGAACACACTGCTTTGTGAACATTGTGCAACGTGCTTTCAGAAAGTGAGGGGTATGTTCAGACTGTCCATTTGAATGCAGAAGTCGGGCAGCAGGGCAGTGTTGCGGGCTGTTCCTGTGGTCTTTGTCTGAAGAGGGCTGGGATATGTAATACTCAATGATGGTACAAGCCACATTGACAAGAATTTACTGGAATATCTTGAAATTATAACTTTTTTATGCCTTGTTGATGCCAATGTGTTAGACTGGGCTCATTGATAGGTTGTTCTGTGTGTGTGAATACAATCTAGTGAGTTTGCACACTGTTGTGTACAGAGTGGTATATTGGGCCTTTTCATTCGTCAGCCGCCACATCTTCCTGTAGCAGTGGTTAACTGGGTCTGGGCTGCATGCATGGCTGCAATAAATTAGACACCATACTCATTCCTATCCTGTGACTAGCCTATTTTCTACATCATCTTATTCACCGATGACTAATTTGCAAGCAAATATTAGTCACCATTATCAATGTTATTGTTTTGTGGTTTCTGGTGAAGTGTGACTAACATGTGCCATTCATTGATTTTGTTGTAGTCCTAAGGGGTGCATTGAAGTAACCACTGGAGTTATCCATGTTTAACTGTGTAGTTAGGGCAGTGGGTGATGTCCTGGGTGAAGGTGTGCACAAAGTTAGGCAGTGGGTGATGTCTGGGTGAAGGGGCTGATTTAGCTCACTGGGCTAAATCGCTGGCTTTTAAAGCAGGCCAGCAGCACGGTTCGATTCCCGTATCAGCCTCCCGGACAGGCGCCGGAATGTGGCGACTAGGACTTTTCACAGTAACTTCATTGAAGCCTACTCGTGACAATAAGTGATTTTCATTTTTTTCATTTCAAGATGTGTATACAGATAGGCAGTGGGTAATGCCTGGTGAAGATGTGTATACAGATAGGCAGTGGGTAATGCCTGGTAAAGGTGTGTATACAGATAGGCAGTGGGTAATGCCTGGGTAAAGGTGTGTATACAGATAGGCAGTGGGTAATGCCTGGTGAAGGTGTGTATACAAATACGATGTGGAGATGCCCGCGTTGGACTGGGGTGAGCACAGTAAAAGTCTTACAACAACAGGTTAAAGTCCAACATGTTTGTTTCAAACACTAGCTTTTGAAGCACTGCTCCTTCCTCATTCACTGTGGTGAATTCTCAGTGAATGAGGAAGGAGCCTGCTCCGAAAGCTAGTTTTTGAACAAACATGCTGGACTTTAACCTGGTAGGCTTCTATTGTATACAGATAGGCAGTGGTGACCTGGGTGAATGTGTGTGGCACAATTGGCTGTGGGTGATGTCTGGGTGAAGGTATGTACAC